>NC_067491.1:3698811-3998811 GCF_947179515.1 Apodemus sylvaticus
CCAATGTTTATGTTATATTTCTTTTAAGTAAAAGTCAAGAATCTGGGTCTTTAGTGTCACTTAGCTTCTTTGAGTCTCTGGAATGTAGCAGAGTTATCTTGTAGTTTATGTCAAATTTCTAGTAATAAGTGAGTAAATACCATGTGTGTCTTTCAGGGTCTAGATTACATCACGCAGGATGATCTCTTCTAGTTCCATCTATTTGCCATTAAATTTCATGATGTCTTTGTCTTTAATACCTTAGTAACATTCCATTGTGTAAACATACCACATTATCCATCGTTTGGTTGATGAACGTCTAGGTTGTTTCTAGTTTCTGATGTTATGAATAAAGCTGCTATGAACATAATTAAACAAGTGTCATGTTATGGTAGAGTATCTTTTGGGTGTATCCCAAGGAGTGGTATAAGTGGTTTTGAGGTAGAAATATTACCAATTTTCTGAGAAACCAAAAAAAGAAATATTTCCAAAGTACTTGTACGAGATTGCACTCCCACCAGCAATGAAGGAGTCTTCCCCCACCCTTGCTTTATATCCTCACCTGTATGTGCTGTCACTTTATTTTTTGACTTTATCATTCTAACAGGTGTAACATAGAATCTCAGTCATTTTGATTTGCATTTCCCTGTTAACTAAAGATGTTATTAAAAACCCTTCAGTAATTCTTGGCTATTAGAGATTACTTTGTTGAGAATTCTATGTGTACCACATTTTTAAATTTGGTTGTTTGATTTTTTTTTTATTGTCTAATTTCTTGAGTTCTTTGTATATTTTGGATATTAGCCTTCAGTTGAATGTAGGGTTGGTGAAGATCTTTTCCCATTTTGTAGGCTGCTATTTTGTCAAATTGATGGTATTTTTTGCTATACAGAAACTTTTTAGTTTCCTGAGGTCCCGATTATGAACCATTGATCTTAGTGTCTGAGCTATTGGTGTTCTGACAGGATGTTATCTTTGGTTCTAGTGTATTTACGGCAGTTATTCACTTTCTGTGCTGTTATATATAGTGTAACCAGTTTTATGTTGAGGTCCTTGATCTATGTGGACTTGAGGTGTTTTTTTTAATCTATTTGCATTCACCTACAGGTAGACATCCAATTAATCCAACACCATTTACTAAAAATGCTGTCTTGGGGGGGGGTATTTGGGGCTATTCCATTAATCAACCTGTTTTTATGCCAGTACCATGTGGATTGTGTTACTATTATCTGTAATACAACTGGAAATAAGGGACATTCTTTTGTTGTACAGGATTGTTTAGCTTTCCTGGGGTTTTTGTTTCCCATATGAGGTTGATAATGGCTCTTTTAAGGTCTGTAAGAATTGAATTGGAAATTTGATGGGGATTGAACTGAATTGGGGGATTATTTTTGGCAGGATGCCCATTTTTAGTATATTGAGCCAACTGATCCATACACATGAGAGATCTTTCAATCTTCTTATATCATCCTCAATTTCTTTCTTCAGAGACTTTAAGTTCTTGTCATACAGGACTTTCCCTTGCATAGTTAGTGCTACCAAGATATTCTATATTATTTGTGGCCATTTTAAATGGTGTTGTTTCCATAATATGTTTCTCAGTCAGTTTAACATTTTTATAAAGGAGGGCTACTGATTTGTTGAATTAATTTTTATCCGGCTACTTTGCTGCAGGTGTTTATCAGCTGTAGGTGTTCTCTGGTAGAATTTTTGGTGGCACTTATATATAATAACATATCACTCATGAATAGCAATACTTTGACTTCTTTCTTTCTAATTTCTATCCTCTTGATCTCTTTTTGTTGTCTTATTGCAATCTCCAGTACTTCAAGTACTATATTGAATAGATGTGCAGAGTGGGCAACCTTGTACTGTCCCTGATTTTGGCGGAATTTCTTCACATTTCTCTCCGTTTAGTTTAATGTTTGCTATCAGGTTGCAATATGTTGTATTTATTGTGTTTAGGCATGCACTTGCATCCCTGATCTCTCTAAAACTTTTAACATGAAGGGGTTTGGATTTTGTCAAACACTTTTTCAGCATCTAAAGTGATGATTATGTGACATCTTTTTCAGTTTGTTTTGTTTTCTTCTATTCTGCTTTTTTACATCATTTTATTATTAGATGTTTGTTTTTATTGAAAATAGATTCTTCTCTCATACAATACATCCTGACCATTTTCCATCCTACTCTTTACAGTTCCTATTCACTTTTCTTCTCCTCCTAGATCCACACTCCTTTGCTTTATTCTTCAAAAAAGAGTATATCTCTAAGAAATGCCATCCAAGAGGGTGCGGAGAAAGAGGAACACTCCTCCACTGCTGGTGGGGTTGCAAATTGGTACAACCACTCTGGAAAGCAGTCTGGCGGTTCCTCCGAAAACTGGGCACCTCACTTCCAGAAGATCCTGCTATACCACTCCTGGGCATATACCCAGAGGATTCCCCACCATGTAATAAGGATACATGCTCTACTATGTTCATAGCAGCCCTATTTATAATTGCCAGATGCTGGAAAGAACCCAGGTATCCCTCAACAGAAGAGTGGATACAAAAAATGTGGTATATCTACACAATGGAGTACTATTCAGCCATTAGAAACAATGAATTCATGAAATTCTTAGGCAAATGGATGGAGCTAGAGAACATCATACTAAGTGAGGTAACCCAGACTCAAAAGGTGAATCATGGTATGCACTCACTAATAAGTGGTTATTAACCTAGAAAACTGGAATACCCAAAACATAATCCACACATCAAATGAGATACAAGAAGAAAGCAGGAGTGGTCCCTGGTTCTGGAAAGACTCAGTGAAACAGTATTTGGCAAAACCAGAACGGGGAACTGGGAAGGGGTGGGAGGGAGGACAGGGGAAGAGAAGGGGGCTTACGGGACTTTCGGGGAGTGGGGGGGGGCTAGAAAAGGGGAAATCATTTGAAATGTAAATAAATTATATCAAATAAAAAAAAAGAAAAAAGACAAAAAAAAAAAATAATACTGGGGACAAAACAAAACAAAAAAAAAAAAAAAAAAAAAAAAAAGAAATGCCATCCAAATAGGACAAAACAAGATACAATATAAGGCAAAATCCCATATATCAAGGCTGGACAAAGCATCCCAATAGGAGAAAAAGAGTCTCCTGAGCAGACAAAAGAGTCAGAAATATCATAGATACATCAGATCCCTTTTACTAGTTCCGCCAAACACCAAGCAGAGAACCTGTACTCATGTAGACCCTAGGATTGCCACTTCAGTCTCTGTGAGCCCACATGAGCCCTACTTAGTTGATTTAACAGCACATATTCTGGTGTCCTACATCCCCTCTATCACCTACAATTTTTCTCCCCCTTTTCTGCATGGTTTCCTGACATCTGAGAGGAAGGTCATAAGATACAGAAAGAAATGGTATGGATTGGAATGAGTTGGGAAATGGGGATAATCAGGGAGGCATTGGAGGGAGGGAAAATTGTAATCAGAACATACTGTATTAAAAAATCCATCTTTAGGCCTTACACATAGAGAGGCAGAAGCTAACAACCAACTGTTGGACTGGGTGTGGGGTCCCATGCAGGAACTGGAGGGTGATCCTGAGGAGCTGAAGGGTTTACAGCCCCATGAAAAGAACAATGATATTGGCCACCCAGACGCCCCAAGACTCCCAGGGACTGAACCATCAACCAAGGGGTAAACATGGTTCCATCCAAAAATGTGGCAGAGGAAGGCCTTGTTGGGCATCAGTGGGAGAAGTGGTCCTTGGTCAGGTAAAGGCTCAACACAGGCCCTAACAAAGGGAAGCGGAGGGGGAGGAGGTGGGAGTGTGTCAGGTGGAGGGGCATATATGTGGAGGTAGGGGGTGAGAGGAGGGGTTGGTTTGGGGGAGGGGGAAATCGGGAAAGGTTTTACCATTGGCAATGTAAATGAAGACGATATTCAATAAAAAATATATAATTAAAAATCCATCTTCAATTAAGAAATAGAAACAAATAAAAATATGTGGTCTAAGGAACATTAGAGGAGAGAATGCATCTTTTGTGATGAACTTTGATGGTTTAACTCAGAGTCAGCTATGTTTGGAAGAGGATGAGACTCACTGATTCATAAATGTTGGCCTACCAAACTTGGTAGAATGTAGTGAAGGGTATCTTTATTGTCAATAAGCCTGGATTTGAAAATACTCAGAAGATACATATCAGTATTTTTGAAGATATTTCCACAGAATTTAACCAAGGACTTCCCCACCAAATACAGGCAGTATAATCCCGTAGACTGGTTTTTGAAACTGAAAAAAAGGGAAAGGTTAGAGTAGGTTAAAATTAGTGACTAAATGATAAAAACAGTACATAATGGGACATCTGATGTTAAGTTGTGAGAAGAATTAACTTATCTTGGGTTCTCTCTAGTTAGATATTAAAATCATGTTATTTTATTTTTTGAGATTATAGTATAACTACATAATTCTCCCTTATACTTCTTCCTTCCAGTACTTCCCTTGTATCTTCTTCCTTTCTATCAAGTCCATAGTCTCTTTCTCTTTAATTTTGTCTTGCATTTTCATGTTTCTGTTCTATAATTTATGCAACTACTTAATTAGGTACCTACTTTGTTTTTATTTGGGGGAAGTATTAGTCTTTGGAGGGCTCATTGGAAAGTACTTCTCAGAGAGGAAGAATGGCATAAATATCAAACCATATATAAAGATTCAATCAATATTAATTAAAATCACCAACTACCTCATCTATAGCTTTATGAGAAGAGGCAAATACAATGTAGAATCAGTTATTACCCTAAAAGGAATTCGAAGTGAAAGTGTAAAGAATGGGGTTAGAGGAAGAAAAAATGTAAAAAGAAGAATATAAGGAGAGGAAAAAACTTGTAGGATATAAATATATGCAAATATAACTAGAAAAAGGTATTAAAATAAATTTTTAAACATCAAACAGTACATGACTTAAGTCTTTCCCTCACTCTGCATTCTGTGATTATTTTGTTCCCCCTTCTAAGTGGGATTGAAGCATCCTCACTTGAGCATTACTTCTTATTAAACTTCTTATTAAATTTCTTATTAAACTTTTTATTAAAAGGAAAATAATATTTTATTGACTAGTAAAGAGAAGGCCTTGGACCATGCTCATCATGATTTGGTAAAATTATTAGGAGATAAGGGGCTGGTGGTAGCCCATGAAAAGGTTCAGAAAGGCAGTTTGGTCTCCTACTTGGGGGCAAAAATAAGTCCCTTAACTATTGTACCTCAAAAAATAGAGTTGAGGAAAGATAATCCTAAGACCCTTAATGATTTTCAGAAATTGCTAGGAGATATAAATTGGATTAGAATGTATCTTAAGATCCCTAATTATGAATTGAAGCCATTGTTCAGCCTCTTGGCGGGTGATTCGGCCTTGGATTCACCCCAAATATTAACACAGGATGCCAGAGTAGCCCTCAAGACAGTAGAACAAGGGTTGCAAGACGCAGTGTTGTCTCGCTGCAAAGAAGGAGAGAAAATCGTTTTATGCATTTTGTCTACCTTTTTGCAGCCTACAGGCCTGCTATGGCAGGAAGGTCCCCTGTTGTGGGTGCATCCTAGAGTCTCACCAGTAAAATCTATTGATCATTACCCTACTGTAATTGCTAAATTGGCCCTCCTAGGGATGCAACAATGTCTACAGTTTTTTGGGAAGAATCCTGCATCACTGATCGTTCCCTATACTGCCTCTCAGGTGCAGGTTTTGTGTGGGACGATTGATGACTGGGCCATATTACGCTGCTGTTTTGATGGATTAATAGATAATCATTATCCCAGACATCCTTTGCTTTCCTTTTTTAAGGTACATCCTGTGGTGTTTCCAAAAGCAACTGCACAAGCACCCTTGCCGGGTGCCCCCAATATATTTACATATGGATCAAAAACAGGCTGCGGGGCTTATATGATCGAGCATAATGAGCCTGTTTTGTGCCAATATCAGCCTGGCTCCCCACAGGTGGTTGAGTTGCAAATTGTGTTAGAAGTTTTCAAAAAATGCTCCTTTCCATTTAATTTACTTTCAGATTCATCTTATGTGGTGAATGCTGTTAGGATATTAGAAGTAGCTGACACCATAAAACCTACTAGTACGGTGAGCCATCTAATAAAGGAATTACAAAAAATTATCTGGTCCAGGGATTCAAATTTTTTTATACAACATATTAGAGCCCATTCTGGTCTGCCAGGCCCACTGAATAAGGGCAATGACCTTGTTGATTGATGCACCAGAATAGAATGTGCCTTCCTGGCCTCACCCCTAGAAGCTGCACAAAAATTCCATCAACAATCTCATGTTTCAGCTAGGACATTACAACAAAAATTCCATCTTTCCCGTGCAGATGCATGCCAGATCGTGCTGGAGTGCCAACAATGTATAGTTTTTCACCATCCCCCGGGTCTAGGAGTTAATCCAAAGGGCCTATTGCCCCTAAAATTATGACAGATAGATGTGACTCATAGATCTATGTTTAGAACCTTAAAGTATGTTCATGTCTCTGTGGATACATGCTCTGGCATTATCCATGCTACTGCCATGAGTAGAGAGAAGGCTCACAATGTGATTAGACACTGCCTTGAAGCATGGGCTGCCTGGGGGCACACATCAAATGAGGTACAAGAAGAACAGAGGAGTGGCCCCTTGTTCTGGAAAGACTCAGTGAAGCAGTATAGAACAAAATCAGAACAGGGAAGTGGGAAGGGTTGGGTGGGAAAACATGGGGAGGGAAGGGGACTGATGGGACTTTCGGGGTCCAGAAAAGGGGAAATCATTTGAAGTGTAAATAAATATATCAATAAATTAAAAAAAACAGATAATGGTCCAGCTTATACTGCTCAGTCATTCCAGTCTTTCTGCAAACAAATGAATGTACAATTAAATCATGGCCTTCCCTATAATCCCCAAGGTCAGGGCATTGTTGAGCGTGCCCACCGAACCTTGAAGGAATGCTTAATAAAACAAAAAAAGGGAATAGGGAATGGCAGAACACCAAAGGAGGAGCGACTCTCATTAGCTCTCTTTACTTTAAATTTTTTAATTTGGATCATGACGGCCGCTCTGCCGCTGATCGGCATCAATGTTATGATAGCTCATTGAAGGGCTATGTAAAATGGAAAGATGTGCTTACTGGTCTGTAGAATGGCCCAGATCCAGTTTTAACATGGGCGAGGGGTTCTGTTTGTGTGTTCCCTCAGGATTGACAAGACCTGGGGTGGATTCCTGAGAGATTGATCTGGAAGTGCAACAAGAATGAAGATCCTATTGTTGCTACTGATCCTCAGCGGGAGCCAGACAATGGTTTGGATGGAGCAGAGATGGGGAATACTCTCCATGTTTCCCAAACCCATGCCAATACACCATGATGCCAAATTGTTTCCCTGTCTCTTTAGTGCTAACAAAACTTTTGATATTCCCTATTTACCTTTAGATAAAAAAAAAATAGCTAGAATAGGTAAAAACAGAAATATGACCTTGCCTGGTAGCCTTTGCTTTACATTTGGAGGTAATACGTTACCTGATGGCTCATGTGTTAGCCTGCATTTTCAAAATGCATCCTGGCACTATTTTGATTTAAACAATGTTGAGAAGCTGGTAGAGAATTGTGTGGATGGTCTGACTACATGGTTTGCTGGCTGGTGGCCAAAAGAGACCACTAATAAGACCATACAGAGGAGAGGGATTAGCCAGCCAAAAATGGCACCGCACTGTTATAGTCAGGACTGGGGACGTCTATGGCCCTGGACAGGGTGCCAATCTAGAAGAGTGAGTCAGATTAATGAGTTTTTTACATTTTCGCCAGGAGCGAAGACTATCAGGTCATTGATTGTTGCTGTAAATTTAGGCTTTAGAGCTAGGGAAGAAGATTGTGTTGGAGGTTTGTGCAAAATCATTTATTCTACTAATCCCTTTGATGATTGGCTTTTGTGTGGCATTAATGGTAGTTGTATGAATTTAGAGCTCATGGCTATGCTTGGTAGTGGTGAACATAGAGTAGTCAATTGCCCCATAAGAAAAGGCAGAGAAGACAGTCTCAATAATAAGAGGGTTGTTTCTAAGCCGACCCCAGTGTGTGTTTTTCCTCCTTTTGTGTTTATTGTTGGTAATGCCAGTACTGTTTTTGATGGAATTTTACGCTGCTCTAATGAAACTTGCTTTTATAGCCAATGCTGAGATGTAAGAAGGTTTAATATTGCCGTGGTTGCTTGTATGCCCAGATGGGTGCCCATTCCTGTGGATGCACCACATGCTATGACTTTGTTTAGACAAAAAAGGGACTTTGACATCACTGTGGCCATTGTTACCGCCATATCTCTCGCTGCTGTGGGAGCCACTGCCGCGGCTGTTGCCATGAGCCAATCGGTACAGACTGAGTAATCTGTCATCTAGAGTTGCTCATGCAATTGATGTGCAATTGAGCCTTAATGATCAACTGAAAGGAGGCTTAATGGTTATAAACCAAAGAATTGATTTAGTACAAGAACAAATTGAGACCTTGTGGCAGCTGGCCCAAGTGGGATGTCAGTGGAAGTATTCTAGTTTATGTATTACCAACATTCAGTATGAGAATTTTACAAGAGCTGCAAATTTATCTAAGCAAATGCCTAAGTATCTTTTAGGAAATTAGACTGGTGAATTTGATGCCCTGATGTATTAACTCCATATGGCCATCATGACCGTAAATTCCACTCGAGTGAATGTGTCTTTGGCTGAAGGACTGTCATCATAGATCAACTCGGCGGTGAATCATCTGAAGGAGTGGGTGGGACTTGGAGTCCTTGCTGTTCTCATGATTTTAATAACATTTACTTGCCTGTGGTGTATCTGTAAGATGAGGTTTGTCCAACAGAGACAGGCCGCAATGATGGTGCAGGCACTCACAGCTATTGAAGCTAGACAGTGCCCCAGGCCTGGCTGGCAGCCTTAAAGGCCTAATAAGATGATTTCCACGCTCAAGACGCAAGGCTAAACACTGCACTCAGGGGACCATGATTGATGAGCCCTTGAGGGGAGCACGTTTGACCACATACAGGTTGGTACCCCAGAACCCGTCCCTAAACAAAAGGTACCGGACAGGTTTGACAAAATCCATTGGGCCGATGGCTCAAAAGGGCATCAAAACAAAGTCCATGAGTCCACTCGATGGGCTAAAAACATCAGGGGTCAGACCTCTACTCTCACCTGATAGCATGTTTAAAATAAAAAAGGGGGAACTGTAGGAAGCTGCTAAGTGCTGCACCTTAAAGTTTCCGCCTTCTGCCCCCTCGCTGGCAGAAGGCCCCTGAGATGAACAACACATTATTTAGAAAGCCTGCTGCTTCTTGCCCCTTCCGCATAGAGACAGCCTACCACCAGTTCCCACGGGGCTTAACCTGATTTAATCTTTGGACAGCATAAAAAGGGTTGGTGGGCACTTCCCAGAAGAAAAAGAAGCTTTGTTTAAAGTTCCCAAATAAACTGCTTGGGGAAGAAAACTCTGGTGTCGGCGTCATCTCTTGCTGGTCAAGAAAGGGGTCGCGACAGACTGTAGATTGCACCATGTATATTCTGCATTTTTTTTTTTGCTAATATCCCACTTATCAGTGAGTACATACCATCCATGTATGTCCTTTTGGGTCTGGATTACCTCACTCAAGATGATATTTTCTAGTTTCATCCATTTGCCTACAAAAATCATTATGTCCTCATTTTTAATAGCTAAATAGTAATCCATGGTGTAAATCACCATACTTTCTGTATCCATTCTTTGGTTGATGGACATCTGAGTTGTTTGCAGTTTCTGGCTATTACAAATTAAGACTGCTATGAACATAGTGGAGTATGTATCCTTGTGGTATGGTGGAGCATCTTTTGAATATATGCCCAGGAATGGTAGAGGTGAATCTTCAAATACAACTATTTCAAAGTTTAGAGGAACTGCCAGATTGGTTTCCAGAGTGGTTGTACATGTTTGCAATCCTACCAGTAATAGAGGAGTGAACCTCTTTCTCCACATTTTTGCCAGAATGTGCTGTCATATGGTCTTCAAAAACACTGGAGAGCCACGGAATATGGTATTTAAAATCATTTCATTATTAATAAATCTTTTGACTAGGAAATATGTATGCTCCTTATAGTATCCCCTTCCCACTTCAATGAAGACATTGCTAAGTTCTGCCAAGACAAGGTAAACTGGACCTTCATAATTCCTGCTTCACTTAAGGTCTGTTAGATGGTTCTGGGCCAGAAGGCTGAAGAGAGTTGTTCCATTATTTTAAGAAATTAGGGGACTGTCCAGAATCTCAGCTTTCTGTACAAATTGTTTAAGTTTTGGAAGATATATCTTTGTGCTTTCTACATTGCAGGTGATAATTCCTTCTCAGATCTCTGATGGGGTTAAAGATTAGTTATAGTCTCATATCCAAACTTAAGTTGTTTAGCACTAAAGAGGATTCTCTAGATTCGAAAGGACAGTTTTCAGATGGTATTGCAAGTTAAAGTAAAACATAATTCAGATACAGAATTGTAAGTTAGGATAGATGACAGAATAATTTATCTATATTGGTAAATATGATAGATTAGATGTTATAAGTACATTTCACACCTTACAATTTACATAATTGTTTTAATGATGTTCAATGCATATCTGAGAGAAAATGGTCTTTTTAACTAAACAAAAATGGAGATCTGTAGCTGCTTGCATTATGAATTCCCCAAAACTGCTCACAGGAGTGTCTGTATGTGACACACTGATGGACCCGACCCCATTCGGTTCTGATTGGTAAAGAAAGATGCAAGCAGTCAATGGCTGAGCATGGCGGACAGAGGCTGGACGTGACATTTTCCTGGGCTTGGGACAGAGAGAGGGAGAGGGAGAAAGAGATCTACCACGCCCATTTTGGAACCAGAATATGGGGGTGGGTAGAATGGAACATGCAGCCAAGATTTATATATAAAAATATTGCTACAAACATTTAATGAGTTTGTGCAAAATATATAGAGAGAAGCAAATTAGTCTATTGACTAGGTTTAATATTTTGCTTTGTAACCTAACATTGTATACTCATTGTCTATTAGAAAGGATACAGAGGAGCTATTCATTAGGATATCTCCCATATAGTAATGTGAAGGTCAGCATGGTTGTGTGTAGATATGAGTATGTGTGTGTGCCTATATGCCTGCACATTCAGGAATCTCCTGAGGGAATGTCTATGAGGATCCTGCCTTTCCCAAGATAACATGGTTTCTACCAAGCCTCTTTGATTCTCTTGTGTACTCCTGTTTTTAAACAAAACAGAATCCTTATTTGCATATGTAGATTTTTCTGTGTGTATATGATGGGGGAGGGGAGAGGGGAGAGTGACACAGACACAGAGATAAAGGGAGAGAAAGAAACAGAGAGAGAAAGAGAAAACACATACTAGGTAATGATACTTTGTGTAATAGAAACACCCAATGTTCTACAATATTTTTAAAGCAAGACTCAGAGACTAGGAAGCCTACTTTTATCTTGTAGAAATTACAAAGCTACTTTTGATACATGCCTACATTTTATATGCAATACCCTGTTTATTGTTAGGATTAAATCCCTAAAAGTTCAAAAACATTTTCTTAATTTTCATTTGAGTAACTCTACTAATTTGCCAAACTGTGCCAGGGGCCAGCCCAGGTTGTTCTTTCCTCTTGGTTCCTCTTGAGGCAGTGGAGGAGGAAGAGCACTGGTGGGGTCAAGACATGGTCTTGCAAGATATTTATTTTTGCTGTTTAATAATAAAAAGACCTATCTTAAGCCTAACTCACTTTGCTACTGAAGCTGACCAGCTTGAGTTCCTTTGAGGCCAGAAAGTGCACTCTCTGGCATTTAGTACCTCATCATAAAAAAGCAGGGGATTAAGTAAGGGATTAATTGCTAGAGCCTTTTCCCTCTTGTTGAGATGCCTGTTGCTTGTCAGGCTAGGGAATGTTTGGAGTTATAAACTTCTGTTGAATCAGGAGAAGAGAATCATACTAGCAGATGGAAAAATCAAGCCTGCCTTGCTACTAAGAAAAGATCTATTCTGTCCCATGGTAAAGAGAAGCCTGCCTACTCCTTCTGTTCTCTCTGTAGCTTCTTCTGTTTCTCTTTCCCTCTGCATTGCACATATTGTGCTCTTAGTTTTTTTTAATTGCCTTATAATTTCCAAGTTATTCTCCTTGTAATCTTGCCCTCTCCTTCTGATCTGATTTAGCAATGCTCTTGCTCCCCAGTGCCTTACTGCTAATGCTAATGCCCCACAAAGTAATCATTCTTAGTCTTTTGTGCCTTTTTTCTAGACTACATCACATGGTTTTTCCAAGCACCTCTTTTTTTTTTAATGAAAGTTCGCTACAAGTTCAAACATAAATTCAATAATGAATTGAATAAGAAGTTTACCACAGAGAATATTTGCATGCATATCTGTTGTGGATGGGCTTGATGCTGTTCTTATGAATCAATCCCCTAATGACTAAAGGAGCCAATCACTGGGCGAGTAGGCAGGACTTCTATCCTGGATGGAAGGAGAGAAGAAGCAGGAGAGAGTTTCGTCCCTTTGGAGCTGGGATGGCAGAGGGATAAGATGTAACTTATAGTTTCTTAGTATCGTGACAGATCCACAAGGATCAACCACCAGAGGGATCAGATTTTAATAAGGCTTACAAGATTAGGTTTTAGGTTTTGCACCCAGAGATTGAGTTACCATTGTTTCTGAACTAAGTTTGTGTTATATTTTCCTTCATGTGGTGGCTCATCTGGGTTCAAGAGAGAAAAGTATGATGGCTAAGTGTGGGTTTACCAGATGTGCAACATAATGGCCAGGGGGGATTTGAAGCACGGGATTGGTGTAGTATAGACTGGCCAGTGGGAACCTAGTGAGCTGGTGGAGGGATCATGCAGTCCAGAGTCAGAATCTCCATGAGATAACAACAGGTTGGCCATTGCCTGCCAATATATGGTGGGCCAGGCCGCTGGGGCAGAAGTACAAGCACAAGAATGTGCTAGTTCTAATTTTTAAGTATTTCCCCCAATACATATCCATTAAGATTAATTATCTGACTTAACATTTACCATCAGTCACTAGCTCTACAGGTTCATGGAGAGCTAAAGACCATAACCAAGTTATCACTGAAGATTTGTGTAGATAAACCCAGTCAATATTTTGTCTTCTGTCCTTGTACCTATGGCAAATCCTTAGTTCCCTTTTTATGACCTTCGGTTAATTGTTTTATAACCTCTTTTTATATGCTCCAAATTGTAGATACCTGCTTGCTATCACAAGAAGCAATTAACTCATAACACTTGAAGACTGTTTTGACATCATAAAGGACTTAATAGCAGACCTATTGTAGGGAAATGCCAGGGCAGGGAGGCAGGAATGGGTGGGTAGGTAGAGGTCTACCCTCATAGAAGCAGGGGGAGGGGGTGTGGGATAGAGGGTTTTTGGAGGGGAAACCAGGAAAGGGGATAACATTTGAAATGTAAACAAATAAAATATCCAATAAAATAGAGCTTGATAATGATTAATATAATTTTAGGAATTCTTAAAGAATCATCATTAAGAATTAAGAAATCACCTATTTATATAGCAGCACTGCAAGGCATACGTCTTTGTTGTTCTGCAGAGTTCTGCTCAAAATGATGGGCAAATACATAGTGATTGTTATATATATTTAATAATAACAGTAAAAGTATATTAACAGCAGAAATATTTTCTAAAATGAAATATACTTGTTCTTTCCTAAAGAACCAACTCCTTACAGTACATGGAGGAACCATCTCAGGAAGATCACCTGCCAGTTTTAGCTTCTGCTTTATGGTGCCTTGTCAATATGAAGCATTTTGACATAAGTTTTTCATATAGAAGTATATACAACAATAATACAGCATTGTCTATTTGGATTCAGGATGTTTAAATATCATTTAAAGTTTTATAAAAAATGTTTCAATATCTAACTTAAATATGTAGGGCTTTGTTTGCTGTTTTTTTTTTCATGAGTCAATAGATCTAACATAAAGATTAGTGATAGGACTAGTAAGATGGTTCCGTGTGTAAATGCAGCTTGAAACTAAGCCTGACTACTTGAGTTTAGTTCCTAGGACTCACATAAGAGCTGACTCCTAAAAGTTGTCTTCTGATCTCTACATGTGTGTGTGGTGGCATGCATGCCTGCACACACACACACACACACACACACACATACACTTTTTTCTTTCTTTTTTTTTAAATTTTTTATTCTATATTCTTTCTTTACATTCCAAATGATTTTCCCTTTCTCAGTTTCTCCTCCCCAAAAGTTTCAAAAGCCCTCTTCCCTCCACCCATTCTCCTATCAACCCCCTCCTACTTCTCTGTCCTGGTATTCCCCTACAGTGCTGGATCAAGCCTTTCCAGGACCAGGGACCTCTCTTTCCTTCTTCTTGGGACTCATTTGATATGTGAATTGTGTTGGGTACTCAGAGCTTCTGAGCTAATATCCACTTGTCAGTGACCGCATTCCATATGTGTTCCTTTGTGATTGGGTTACCTCACTTAGGATATTTTCCAGATCCAAACATTTGCCTAATAATTTCATAAATTCATTGTTTTTAAATTGCTGAGTAGTATTTCATTGTGTAAATATATCACATTTTCTGTATCCATTCCTCCATTGAGGAACATCTGGGTTCTTTCCAGCCTCTGACTATTATAAATAAGGCTGCTATGAACATAGTGGAGCATATGTCCTTATTGCATGCCGGGGAATCCTCTGGGTATATGCCCAGGAGTGGTATTGTAGGATCCTCCAGAAGTGTTATGTCCAGTTTTCTGAGAAGCCCCCAGACTGATTTCCAGAGTGGTTGTACCAACTTGCATTCCCACCAACAGTGAAGGAGTGTTCCTCTTTCTCCACATCCTCACCAACATCTGCTGTCTCCTGAGTTTTTAATCTTAGCCATTCTGACTGGAGTATTGTTCAGCCTCCATGTGTATGTGGGCTTTCTGTTGTTTTTGTTGCTATTGAAGACCATTCTTATTCCATAGTGATCTGATAGGAGGCATGAGATTATTTTGACCTTCTTATATTTGTTGAGGTCTGTCTTGTGACCAATTATATGGTCGAAGAAACTACCATGAGGTGCTGAGAAAAAGGTTTATTTATTTGCTTTAAGATAAAATGTTATATATATATTTTTTCTTTCTTTTTTTTTAAATTTTTTATTCTATATTCTTTCTTTACATTCCAAATGATTTTCCCTTTCTCAGGGAAAATTAAGATATATATATATATATCTTAAATTCAATTGGTACAATGCTTCAATTAGTTTCACTGTGTCCCTGTTTAGCTTCTGTTTTCTTGATCTGCCCATTAAGGAAAGTGCAGTGTTGAAGTCGCCCACAATTATTGTGTTAGGTGCAATGTGTGCTTTGAGATTTAGTAAAATTTCTTTTATGAATGAGGGTGCCCTTGCATTTGGAGCATAGATGTTCAGGATTGAGAGTTTTTCTTGGTGGATTTTTCCTTTGACCAGCAAGAAGTATCCTTCTGTATCTCTTTTGATGACTTTAGGTTGAAAGTCAATTTTATCTGATATTAGAATTGCTACTCCGGCTTGTTTCTTAAGACCATTTGCTTGTAAAACTGTTTTCCAGCCTTTTACTCTGAGGTAGTGTTTGTCTTTGACACTGAGGTGTGTTTCCTGTATGCAGCAAAATGCAGGGTCCTGTTTATGTATCCAATCTGTTAGTCTATGTCTTTTTATTGGGCAATTGAGTCCATTGATGTTAAGAGATATTAAGGAATAGTGATTATTACTTCCTGTCAATTTTGATGTTATTTTTATATTTGAGTGGTTATCTTCTTTTGGGTTTCATGAAAGAAGTTTATTATCTTGCTTTTTCTAGGCTTTAGTTTCCTTCCTTGTATTGGTTTTTTCCCCCTATTATCCTTTGTAGGTCTGGGTTTGTGGAAAGATATTGTATAAATTTGGTTTTATCATGGAATATCTTGGTTTCTCCATCTATGGTAATTGAGAGTTTTGTTGGGTATAGTAATCTTGGCTGACATTTGTGTTCTCTTAGAGTCTGTATGAGATCTGCCCAGAATCTTCTAGCTTTCATGGTCTCTGGTGAGAAGTCTGGTGTGATTCTAATCGGTCTTCCTTTATATGTTACTTGGCCTTTTTCTCTTACTGCCTTTAATATTCTTTCTTTGTTTAGTACTTTTGGGATTTTGATTATTATGTGATGGGAGGACTTTCTGTTCTGGTCCAGTCTGTTTGGAGTTCTGTAGGCTTCTTGTATATTCATGGGCATCTCTCTCTTTAGGTTAGGGAAGTTTTCTTCCATAATTTTGTTGAAGATATTTGCTGGCCCTTTAAGTTGTAAATCTTCATTCTCATCTATACCTATAATCCTTAGGTTTGGTCTTCTAATTGTGTCCTGGATTTCCTGGATGTTTTGGGTTACAAACTTTTTGCTTTTTGTATTTTCTTTCACTGTTGAGTCAATGGTTTCTATGGTATCTTCAGCATCTGAGATTCTTTCTTCTATCTCTTGTATTCTGTTGTTGATATTTGCATCTATGGCCCCTGATTTCTTCCCACGGTTTTCTATCTCCAAAGTTGTCTCTCTTTGTGATTTCTTACTTGTGTCTACTTCTGCTTTTAGATCCTGGATGGTTTTGCTCAGTTTTTTCACTTGTTTTTTTTTTTGTTTTGTTTTGTTTTGTTTTGTTTTGTTTTGTTTTGTTTTTTTGCTTTCCTGTATTTCTTTAATAGATTTTTGTGTTTCCTCTTTATTGGCTTCTATCAGTTGACACATATTCTCCTGAATTTCTTTAAGTGATTTTTGTGTTTCCATTGTAAGAGCTTCTAACTTATTCATGTTCCCTTGTATTTTTTTCCAGAGATTTATTTATGTCCTTTTTGTGTTCCTCTAACAGCATCATGACCAGTGATTTTAAACGCCCTCCAAGCACTGATCACTCTATAGGTCAAAGGCTCAGGACAGGACTTGTTGCTGGGTTTCAAATGCTCTGCTGATGCTGGTTCTCAAGTGCCCTGCTTCTACCGAATAACCTGCTCCTGTCCTGTCGGTTCTTGAGTCATGAGTATCAGGGCGTAGGATCTTCCTCATGTCAGATGTGTCACAGGTCTACCACATCAGATGGAAAGGGGCAGTGGCAATTAACCTGCTCCTGCAGGTTCCCTAGAGAGTATCAGGAAGTGGGATCTTCCCTGTGTCAGATGTGGCACAGGTCTCTGGCTGAGCTGGCTGCTTGGTCACAGGAGCCAAGATGGTGGGATTCGCTGAAGGTCCCACCCTCCCCTGCAGGATACATGCCCAGGCAGCTGTAGAGCTGCCCGGCTCCCTTGTGCAGAAGGAACCCAGGCAAGCTGTGTCCTGGGTAATCCTTCACTCTGGTGCCCTCTGTGTACCTGGCTGAGCTGCCACAGCCTAGATGTTGGCGACCTTAGACTGTAGAGCTCTGTCTAACCACGGAACTCCCTGCAGGCCAGGCATTCCCCTGACTGATCTGCAGGCGCCACACACACTTTTAAAAATCAGTAATATAATGTCTTTAAAATCTTATTTTTTTCCTTGTAGATTTTAATAAGAGATAGTTTCAAAGAATTTTCATATTGGCGAGTCCCTTAATTTAAGATGGTCTTGTCCAAAGAGCATTTGTTGCATATAAGTACACGACAAGATGCATTTGTGATGTCTTAAGCCATATAGCAGTTTAGAAACACTAAGTATGAAAAGCACATTGCATCTGTGTATGTGAGCAATCTGAGCCAAGTGTCTGGCAGAAAGAAGTAAAATTAAGAGGTCATAGAGAGGATGGAGCCTGGTTTTGAACTATGCATATGTAGTTTGGTTAAATTGTTTATTTTTCAGAGTATGTAGGATATAGTTCAAGCCTTCCAAGACTTCATGGGAATTGGTAGGCTGTACATAGTTCCCTTTTTAGATAACTAAACATGAGTTCCTTATTTCCTACAAAATATTGATGTAGTTTGAGTTTCACTGTTGGGGTGAGATCTAGGTAAACAGAATATCTTTTTCAAATTCCTTCCAAATCTATTTTCAAGTATATTCAGACTGTAATGAAAGAACATAGAAAAATTATTGAGATTTAGCAACCTAATAATCTCAGGAGCTGCTACCTAGAACTGTCAGGGTGATGTAGAAGGTATAGCTTATAACCCACTTCCTCCTAAAGGATAAAAAAAAAACCATTAGAATGCAAGGGCAAATCTAATATCAAAGGTAGGTAGGATATTTTGTTCCAACAAAATACCATTAATAAATATTTTGTGCCTCTTCCATAAGTCTCTATGTTACAACTATTGTATTCTATTACTAAAGCCACCATGGGAACTATGAATATAGATGTTTCATTAATAATTTGGTTATAATAATATGTGGTAGATGGATATTTTCCTTCAAGTCTGAGTTTACTAACTTTGCCCAAAGATGTGCCCATTACTAGCCAACATGGTTTTTCTCTAGTGCATGCTAGAAGCCTGTGGTTTACAGAGATAAAAATGTCTTTGCCCTCTGCCTAAGTGAATGAATGTGTAATCACATTACTCTCTGCATTTATGTCTTCATGTGAACTTCTTAGTAAGCATACTTAGGTACAGCACCCAGATGCTATCATAATCAGATCCCTTTTCCATGTATTTAGCTGATTTCCTGGTAATCATATTGGGGTACAGGACACACAGATCCTGGCATACCTAGTACTCTCATACATGTGGCCTTACTTTTAGGTACAGCCATTTAGCATGACCTGCTAATTTGGTTCAGACACAGTCCATGTCTGACTTTAGTCCTTAGATCAAAGTGTGAATTGCAGAGTGCTAACTGTTGCCTCTTTTGAGTTTGCTGTCAAAAATTTCCTTATGTGGGGAGAGTAAAATGACTGACCTAGTGCACTCTGCTCAAGCCGGGAAAACTGAGTTTGATTCCCAGAGTTTATCTAAGTGTAGAAAAGGGAACCAACTACAAAAAAATGTATTTTACCCTCCAAACCCATATTCATATGACATATTCCACCCATGTCATTCATGGATACATATACATACACACCCATACATTCACATTCATCCATACACAGCAATCATAATAAAATAAAAATATTTTTCTCATAAAGTTGATTCAGTTGTAAGATTATTTATGGCAAAAATATGAACTCATTCCTATTACTCTAACATGGATGAAAGAAAATATATTTTTATGGTTTGTGTTCTTGTTTCATTCTTCTGATCATATATGTGCATACATGAGTATATCCATACTCTTGACAGGCACATTCTGGCTCAAATTCTTTTCATATCTTTTTTTTTATACTTTTAGTATTGGTTATTTCTCTTTAATTAAAATATATGACATAATCTTACTTATTTGACCGTTTTGAGATTTTTATTGTAAGTTTTAAAAAGTTAATATCACAAATAAGATGCAATGTTTCTTAGTATATTTCATATGTTTCAGAATATTTACATATTTCTGCCCCGGTGGCTAGCCCTACACCCATGGTCAGTTATAACTGGACTCAAGGTAATGATAATAATAATAATAGTGATAGTAGTAATAGTTGTAGTGGTAGTTGTAGTAGTAGTAGCAATGAAAATATCATAAAATCTGGAACAAAATGTGGGATGAGCAGCAATAAGTCTCTGAAAGTTAGCAGGAATATATATGATCAAAATACGTTGTATACGTGTATGAAGATTTCAAATAAAAATAAAAATGTTGTTAAAAATAAAATTATCAAACTTTTGAATATGTTATGTTTAAGTAAAAAGAGTTTGGCAAAATCACTGTTCCAGAAATTTCCCAGGAGTTATAAGTACGCTTTGTTAAATTATAAAATAGTTTTTGAAAACTGTTGAGGAAAAACAAACAACAAAGATTTTTGCCCCCTAGAAATGGATTCCCACATTTTTTTAATAATTAAAGACAATTTTGACTAGGATTTCGGAGAAAAAAATTGTCTAGGTGTGCTGGGGGCCAGCCCTAGTGAGTCTTCTTTCTCATTTGGTCCTTCTTGCAGCAGAGTAGAGGAAAGGGCATCAGCGGGGTAAGACTTGATTTTACTTGTTTACGGTTGCTGTTAATAATAAAAAATGTTTACATGTCGAAGTCTAGTCACTTAGCTACTGTAGTTGACTTGCCTGAGTTCCTTTGAGGCCAGAAGCTGCGGTCTCTGCCATTTAGCAACTCATCCTAAAACAGCTTGGCATTAAGTGAAGGATTAATCGCCTCTTTCCTTTTGTCCAGATGCTTCTTGCTTGTCAGGCTAGAGGGAAGTTTGGACCAATAACCTTCTACTGGACTAGGGGAACAGAATAACACTCACAGAAGGAAAAACTTTCACATAAGCAAAAATGCATAAACATAAATTTATATACAGATTCATGCATGCATATTTATATATTTCTATTCAAACCAGTTGGGCTCAGCTTTCATACTATCTCATAATTACATACTTAAACACACACACACACACACACACACACAGACACCTCTATACTGACATAAGTATATGGAACAAAAGAACAAGCACAAGTGCAGAAAAAATTCACTCGCTCTGGATGAAAAATGAGCTCCAATATTTATTGCATTGAGAAAGAAAGAGTGTCTATCCTTTTATTGCTAAACGAATTGTACCTCAGTCTGTAAGAAGATATCTTTGTTCTCTTAGGAAGACGAAGCCTTCCTATAAATAAAAGACTTCTTCCATCCCACAGTAAGGAGAAGCCTGTGCTCTCTCTGCAGCTTCTTCTTTTTTCCTCTTTCCCTCTGCATTGTGCATATTGCTTAGTTTTTTAAGTTGCTTTAAGAGTTCCTAATGTTATTCCAATCTTCATTCTCCTTCTAATCTTGTTTTCTCCTCCTACTCTGAAGTCACAATGATGTTCTTATTCTCAATGCCTTTTCTCCCAGTGCTATGCCTTTACTTCTAAGTTCTTCTTGAGTTCAGTTCTGTCTAAAAGTGTTCTGTCTAAAAAGTTTTTCTTAGCTCAGTTCAGTTCTGTCTAAAAAGTGTTCTGTCTAAAAAGTTTTTCTTAGCTCAGTTCAGTTCTGTCTCAAATGTTCTGTCTAAAAAATTCTCTTCATTTTAGCTCTGTCTAAAAGCTGTTCTGTCTAAAAAGCTGTCCTCAACTCAATCCTGTTTCCTTTCTTTTCCCTCAGTATTTATACACCATTAAGGTTTAAGAAATCATTGTGTCTATATAGCATCACTACAAGATAGTACATTTATTGTTTTGGTATCCAGGAAAACCAAAAGAAGCAATGATAAAGACAAGAAATCAATACAATGGGAAACAAAAAAGACAAGAAAGAATATTAGTAAAATGAAACTATGATTTTTGTAAAGGAGAAATAACAATGATAAACTCTTAACAAGGCATACAGAGTAAAACCAAAAGCAATAATAGCAAGAGATCTTTTCAAAACAGTGGGCTAATACCTAGTTATACACCTTTCAGAATACATGATCACATGGTAAAAAGTTCATCACAGATTTACACAAATTCAAACCATAAATCAAATACAAAGTTTACAAACAGAGAATGTTTACATGCATATCCATTAGGAGTAATTATCTGGCTAAACATTCATCATCTCTCACAGTTCCACAGGTTCGTGGAGAGTTAAAAAACACAACTAAGTTATTGGTGAAGTTTTTTTTTTTTTTATAGCTAACCCCAGGCAATATTTTACCTTCAGTCCTAGCATCTAGAGCAAATTGTAGTTCCCTTTTTATGACCTTTGGTTAATGATTTCATAACCTCTTGGAATGTTCTCTAAGTTGCAGAATGCCTGCTTACTATCTCAGAAGCAGTTAAACCATGACACTAAAAGTCTGGCAGAGTTCTCTATTCAGTTTTGATTATCAGAAAGAATTTAATAGTAAGTTTATTAAAAGAGCTTAATATTTACTATAAATTTAGAAATTCTTATAGTACCACCATTAAGGTTTAAGAAATCATTGTGTCTATATAGCATCACTACAAGATAGTACATTTATTGTTTTGGTATCCAGGAAAACCAAAAGAAGCAATGATAAAGACAAGAAATCAATACAATGGGAAACAAAAAAGACAAGAAAGAATATTAGTAAAATGAAACTATGATTTTTGTAAAGGAGAAATAACAATGATAAACTCTTAACAAGGCATACAGAGTAAAACCAAAAGCAATAATAGCAAGAGATCTTTTCAAAACAGTGGGCTAATACCTAGTGATTGTTATATATGTTTAATAATAACAGGAAAAGCATATTAATAACAATAATATTTTCTAAAATGAATTTCTCCTCTGCCTTGTCTACTGAAAAAAATCCATCATGGATTATATTCCAAGGGAGACTTTTTAGGAAGACCATCTGCTAGTTATTAGCTTATCCTACAATGGATCTTGACATAAGTGGGTTTCCAAATTAAGATGTAAAGGACTATGAAAAAGTTAACCTGGCTGAAATAGTTAAAAATTCAAGAAAAATTAAAACTAGCCAACTAATTGCTTAAATCCAACATGTTCCTATTTGTGTAAGAGATATGCAATTTTTTTACTGTGTCATTCAAAGCTTGTTTCACTTGTTTATTTCTCAAAGTATAAATAAATGGATTTAACAAAGGGGCAACAGATGTATTGAGCATAGCTACTCCTTTATTGATGTACACCTGTTCTTTGGCAGAAGGTGTCACGTAGATAAAAATGCAGCTGCCATACATGATGGAAACCACAATCATGTGAGAAGAGCAGGTGGAAAATGCTTTCTTCCTCTGATGAGCAGAAGGGAATCTGAGAATTGTCCGGATAATGTATATGTAAGAGAGAATCACAACTATTAGTGTAATGATGAAAGTCAGCACTGCACAAACAATGACAGTCTGCTCCAAATACCACGTATCTGAGCATGAGATTTTGAAAAGAGGTGACGCATCACAGAAAAAGTGATCAATGGTGTTGGAGTCACAGAATTCCAGCTGGAGGACCATGCCAACGGGTATGATAATGACCAGCAGCCCAGAAAGCCAGCAACAGAGGACAAGGGTGGCACAAACTTTGTTGTCCATGATGGTCATATAGTGCAGGGGCTTGCAGATAGCCACGTAGCGGTCATAGGACATAGCTGCCAGTAGAAAAAACTCTGTGGCTCCAAAGAGTCCAACAAAAAATATTTGACTGGCACAAGCATTATATGTTATGGTATTAACCCCAGTTGATATACTGTACAGAAATCTAGGAATGCAAACTGTTGTGAATGAAATTTCTAAGAAGGAGAAGTTTCGGAGAAAGAAATACATAGGTGTCTTAAGATGGGAGTCCATCAGGGTGAGAATGATAATTGTAAGGTTCCCCATTATGCTCAGAATATATGTCAGAAATAAAATGACAAAAAACAGAACTTGGAGCCCCGGATCATCTGTAAGTCCCAGCAAGATGAATGTTGTTATTACCGTGTGGTTTCTCATAACTATTTTTTGGCATTTTAGGCAATCTGCATGTAAATAGTCAAATTATCTAAGCATAAGAAATGAAATAAAAAATAAAATGAGTGGAATATTTGTTTTCAATAAGATATTATACAAATTGGTGAAATAAAATCCAGGCAAGCCAAAAGAAGCCATGATAAAGACAAGATATCAATGAAACAGGAAACAAAAAAAGACAAGAAAGAATATTAGTAAAATTAAAATATGATTTTTTGAAAAGGAGAAGTAACAATGATAAACTCTTAACCAGGCATACAGAGTAAAACCAGAAACAATAATAACAAGGCAAGCCCAAACAATACACTAAGATAAAAAAAAACACAGGTATGTCAAGAACTAAAGAAGGAAAATTACCACAGATCCCTCATAAATATAAACCAAAACTAGAATATGGCATCATTTCACAATTGATAGAAAAGGCTTTTATCAGATATCAACAACAACCATAATAAATAATTTCTGATGAGTAGGTAGACAAAGAAGTCCCTTTTGTATTGGTAAATTTTTATACCCATTATGAACAGCAGTATTAAGATTCCTCAACAAACAATCAAACTGAACCTGAAATAAGTCTATCATATGATCCAGGTATCCCACATGTGGCTTTGTAAGGAAGAAAAATAAAGTCAGCATACTAAAGAGATTCTTGCTTGCCCATAAATGAATGAACAGAGAAAAATGGATTTGTGCACATGGGAATGTTATTTAGCTAAAGAAAAGAAAGAAATACTGTCAGTTGCAGCAAGATTAATGGAAATAGAAAACATTATCTTGAGTGAAATAAGTCAGATGTAGGAAGTTGCGAACCACATTTTCTTTTTGAAATGTGGAGGCAAAGAGCAGTATGTATGAATATACAAGAATGATTTCTTCAGATTGGGAAGGATGGATAGGAGGGTGGACAAAAGCACACTTGTTTTGATTGTGTACCTTATATGTATGAGTAGAAACATCACACTGAACCTAATTAACATGTAATTAACACATTGAATAAAAATGAAATCAATTTTTTTAAACTGAAGACTTATAGAAACAAGCTGACATTGGCCATTTCATCTAACTCTTTAATATTCTTTATTTTATATCATTTACTACCACTAATAGTAAACAGTTCTTTATTTTATATCATTTACTAATATTTAACACAGAGATTATTTTTTATATATAACCAGTAAATTGCAGCGTGAGGAAATACTTGCAGTGATTTATATTAATTGAATGTAGCAAATGTTAATATATACTCAGTTGAAGGACATGATATTTAAATAAACTTTCAAGTAATACTTCACACACACACACACACACACACTCATACTCACAAGTCTGGGTCTCTATTCTATGGCATGGCTATAATTATTCTGGTTGTTATATGCTGAAATATTAATTGTACTTATTGAATAGTCCACAATTGCTAATTTTAACTAACCTGTTATTATCATTTTCCGTGCCATAGCCAACAGTGCCTAGACTTTTTCCAGGTCATCTATCTGATTAGTTTCAGTTAGATCATGTCATTAGACTACATTATAACAATACTGAATAAATTATAAAGACATCATATTTTTTACTCTATACTTCTATACCATAGTTATAGCTCCATGCTTCTGTATTGTTTTATACAGAACTTATATGAGAACAATTCATTCTCTGACAGATTTCATATCACATATTCCAAATAATCTTTACCAATCTTTCTTGGTGCATTTGGCATAATTTCTAAGCTACCATATCAGTTCACTTGAGAGTAGCCAGGTACACTGTCTCCTTCTCAAGTCTATTTCATATTGCTCATTTCTTATTCTTCCTCCCAAACTATGACATTCTTTTATAGTTAAAATTTAATTACATTTTCCCTTACCTTTTCTCCTTCCAGCCCCTCCCATATATATCACCTCCAGTCAGTCCCCTCCTACAATTGATGGTCTCTATTTTTGATTATTATTGTTAAATATATAAACATTCTCTCATATGCATCACACACATATACACATACAAATATAATCTACTGAGTCATTTCCATTGCTTGTATGTATATGATTTCAGGATACAATTTATTGGATAACCAAATAAGAGTCTTACCTCTAAGAAAGCCTAATTCTCCCTCTAGCAGTAGTCATTAGTTACATGTAATTCTTTATTTAGGAGTGTGACCCCATGAGGTTTCCCACCTACCATGTATATTGTTATTTTGCCATTTCTAGAAGATAAAGTCTCCCAGAAGACTTCCAGATACTCTAGCCCTTACAGTCTCCCAGAAAACTATGACATTCTTGAGATAAGTGCTGGTCATATTGTACAGTTACACAACAACATAATACATATCTTACCCCCACATCATGGAATATAATAGCTTCTTGGGCTATGAGTAAACACATCACCTCTTGAGAGGCAGACACTAGGTATTTATATATTCTTATTCTTTAAAGTTTCTACTTGATTAAAAAGTGCTTTAATTGTGTCCTTCACAGTGAAAGCACTATACTTAAGCCAAAGGTGCTTACTTAGTAAGAGGTAATGCTGGATTTTCCAGATGCTACAATAAAGTTGTTGAGCAGCCTATAAGTCATTCAAACTAGGCATTGTGTCAGCAAAAAAAATGACTTACATCTCCACAGGACTTTTCACTTAAATTCTATTCCAAATCACATGAAAGTAATCAATAAAAACTGACTGTGGGTAAATTGGATGTCTCCATCAAGTCTCTCTCCCAGGAGCTCTGGGAATCTCTCCAAAGAGGTGACAGAAAGATTGTAGGAGTCAGAGGACATGGAGGTCACCAGGAGAACATGGACCATTGAATCAACTAAGCGGGTGCATAAAAGGCTCACACATACAAAAAAAATTTGTACATATTTATTAGTGAGAAGTTTTCAGCTATTATGTTTAATTAGTGTTCTCATAATAGTGTGAGGATACTTTTAGATTTAGCTATTAATATCAATACAATTAGTTACATTAAAAACTATAGATATTACATGCAAACTAAATTTGGTGATTCTATTGGCTATACAGTTTGTAATTTATACAGTAGAAAATTTATTCAAAGCTTTGTAGACTTGTTAATTTGTATCTGTGATCAATACCTTCTCAAAAGAAATGACATTGAAGACATAAAATTAAATCTTATATATTTATGTGCTCCCCAAGCTAAATATACATGTACATATTTACACACATCTGTATTATCTTTATCTATAGTGAAAGTGATAGGAAATATTTTATTTTATCAAACTTCACAAAAAATTGCCTCGAGAAATAAGATACTCATATTTTAACAAATTTCACAAAAGAAAAATATCATCATGAAAAATAAGAAAATACTTACATTTTAATTTGTCTTCCAGGCATTAGTTTTATTTTTACCTAAACTGAGAAGTGAAATTCACAGTTAAACTTGGTACGGCAGCACAAGAATGTGGTCTCAGTCACTTGGGAAACTCTGGAAGGAGGTTCTCGGTTTGAGGCCAGCTGAGATTTTACAGACTGAGATTTAGATCAGCTTGGAAAACAATCTGTCTACAAATAAAAGGTAAAAAACAAAGTGAGGTTCTAGGCTGTGGTATAGCTCTTGTTTCTTATAAACAGAGATCCAAGGTTGAATTCTCAGCCCTTAAAAAATATAAAATCACAACAAAGAAAAAAATCATTAGTTGTGACAAGAATATGATTTAGTCACAATAAGACAGCAGTCTAAATGCGTGCAAAAACTCACCTTAGATTTTGTATCTGTGTACCTAATGATCGTCGGGATGGATTTTAAAATGAATGATTTTTTTTTCCTAATCTGAGTAGTTAAATACAGTTAGGCTAAACATGAGGATTCTCTTTATTTTTTGGAATATTAAGGCTCTGGCCTCTTAATGCAGAATAGGTTTCATACAAGTTTTGTCATGGATGTGATAGAGGATATTTTATATGGCCAACCTGTAACAGGGAAACCAGCTGAGTTAAAAACAAAAACAAAAAACCAAAAAACAAAAAACAAAAAAACAGTGTCTTCATTGACTCTGATTCAGAGCCACTAATTGAAAGTAAAATGTAATTTATAGTATTGATAAGCTGAAACAAGAGCTTACTAATGCACCTGGGAGTTAGAGTGGTCTCCTGAGGGAGTGGAAGGTGCATTAATAGTATTAAGGGTGATCTTTGCCAGAATTAATGGCCCAAATGATATTTTGATATTTTTCTTCAAGCTAGTTCTGTAAGCAAAACTTTAAACACACTGCTTAGCAAGCAACAGCGAACACGGAACAACTGAGGGGAAGAACGTCACTGTCCCCTGATTTTGGAATTCCCTGGAACCCGACCATACCTACCTCAGCTGAAAGAAAGGCTACAAAATGTGCTTCATGGATAGTTCTCTTTTCTCTATGTCCTATTTTCTATACTACATTTACAGAAAGATGTACTTATAGTATAGGATGGGCCAGACTTTTTTCTTATCTCCCCTTTAATAATTATTCTTTCCTCACACTACAAAAGGCACACGCTCTTCTTATGCTGTCTTGTTCCATTACTGTAATATTTGGAACGGAATTGTGAAGAGCTATGGGATACCAAAATGGCTATTCAAAACACTCATGTCAGAGATGATCCCTTTATTCAAGTTACTACCAACCGTAGTTATCTTTTAAAGACACATTTTCCATGAAATGTTACTTTAAACTTTCAACATTTTTTTCCTAGCAAAGTATAAGACTCAAAGCATGTAAAATAAAATGTATAAATAAGCAGTATGTATTTTTTGTGTTACTATTTACTAGGAGTATAGGGAACTGATGATGTATAAATTCAGATCAACAGAAGATTAAATATATAAATAAAATAGTTCATACATTGTGTAAACTATTGTTAAGTCTTTATATTTTAAACTAATCATTTTTTCTGATTTGTTTTCAGTTTCAAGACAGGTATAATGATGTTAAAAGGAATTTATTTTTTATATTGAACATTATTTAGTAATCAATATGGATTATATAATATTATTTAGAAGGCTACCCTCTGTCTTCAAGTGTTCCTAACTGATCCAATACTAATCTTTGTGAACACATTTCATTCTTGTTGAAACTAATTCAGATTTCATTTAATAATTAGTTTTCTGGAACAATGGGTGTTTTTTTTCAGTGTACTTACATATTTAAAGAACTCAGTAATTTTTGCTCAGATGTAATAAACATTTGTCTGTACTTTATCATGATAATTTTCAGACTACTTAGATGCTGTGGCAGCACCACAAAGCCACAGTCTCCTCACATCTCACATCTAGAAGCTCAAACACCAGAGTTTAAGAACTGATGCTTCTGGAACTGATCTTTGATTAAAGTAGGGGATGGCTAGCCTCCTTTTTTATGAGGTTCCTTTTCCTTTTGCAACTATGGTGATGCTTCAAGACTGTAAATGCCTTATTTACTACATCATATTATAGTCTCTTTAGTATTTATTCATGTTCCTTTCCCTTAACAGATGATTGCTTTAGTTTTAAAGTGATGTTTTTAAGTCTTTTCTTTGCTGTACATAAATAATTGTATTAGAATTCATTCATAAAGTTTATTTTTCTCTGTATATTCATCTCCACATCTGTATTCATAAGCATATTTATACATCTATATTGTAGTAATATAGATTGTTTTTATATGATTATAGATGGCATTGGAGTTACAATGGTTCAATTAACTACCTCTTTTTGCAACAGTGTGAAAGTGCTAAGTATAGAGTAGAACAATATTGCAAATTTGTCTTTTGATTTAACTATGATGCTATGTGCTAAGATTCTGCCTCAGGGCTGGGCTGCAGCAGTAGTCAGCCACATAATCATGAGGGTAGCAGTCTATACTCAGACCTCTCGGTTGAATTGTGGTTCTAAGCTATGGTGCTCTGTAGACTAGGGGTACTAACTACTCTTGGATTCATTATGTTTTCAATTTGTGGTGAATTTGTGAGGACAAAACTCCACTATCAGTCAAGGAATACCTGTATTTCTCACAACAGTTATTCTGTTTGGTCTCTATTTTGCAAATCTGGCATTTAATTAGTTTCTAATCATTCTGAAAATTTCCATTGTTTTTGAATGCATTAATGGTGCATACTTTGCATTGTTTTTGAAATGCATACTTTATCAAAGGACAAAGCTCAGAAAAAAAAGAAATTACTCATATTCAGGTCTTCTATATGAAGGGCCTAGTACCAACTGATAAATCTACAATGCAACACATATAAATAAGGCTCAGGAAAATTCAGAGAAGAGATTGTAGAAGGAATCTTAACAGCCAGAGGACCAGGGTTCCTGCTACTAGGAAGTGTCTTCTAGATATGAAAGGAAAGATTCCCCTCTCAAACCCCAAGAATATGCTTTCAAAACAAGTAAATTATAATGACAAGACCAATTGACTTGTGAAGACAAATGGAGAACTTTCAGTGTCCAACTATTAGATAAAAGCCACAAGCAACTGACTGCTGGAAAGAGAGGGGAAAATCAGTGTTCTCTAGGTAAGGGCTCCCTGATAAATTATCTAGTCCTCAATGGTCAACTCTAAATACATGAGCAATATGAAATAAAAATAGTAAGTCACATACATTTATATATACATATGTATACGTGTGTAATGATATAAAACTGAGGGGTCATGGGAGCATTAGATGAATAAGAAGATGGAAAGAGAGATGCCGAAATGACATAGATACAATACCCAGATATGAAATTCTCAAAATATGTAGCTTAAATTACAGAGGTGATTTGTGATGATGCAGTTTTATTTAATGAAAAATATTATACATTATTCATATGCCAGGAATCTGGCATTATTTATTATTTTCTTAATTAAATATCTTTTGCCTATCAATCAACTATCTTTCCACTTTCTTTAATGGAAATATGGTATAATATTTTTCAAAATAAAAGATTAATTCTAACCCTGTCTACAAAATTTCTGACCTGTCATCAAGGTACATAACACTCAATTTTTTTCTTTCTTTCTTTTTTTAATTTTTATATTCTTTGTTTACATTCCAAATGATTTCCCCTTTCCCAGTTCCCTCTTCCCTATATGTCCCATAAACCCTCTTCTCTCCATCCATTCTCCAATCACCCCCCTCCCTTTTCTCTGTCCTGGTACTCCCCTACTATGCTGGATCAAGCCTTTTCAGGATCAGGGCCATCTCCTTCCTTCTTCATGGGAATCATTTGATATGCTAATTGTGTCTTGAGTATTCAGAGCTTCTGGGCTAATTAATATCCACTTATCAGTGATTGCATTCCATGTGTATTCTTTTGTGATTGGGTTACCTCACTTAGGATGATATTTTCCCGTTCCAACCATTTGCCTAAAAATTTCATGAATTCATTGTTTTTAATTGCTGAGTAGTATTCCACTGTGTAAATACACCACATTTTCTGTAGCCATTCCTCCAATGAGGGACACTTGGATTCCTTCCAGCTTCTGGCTATTATAAATAAGGCTTATATGAACATAGTGGAGCATGTGTCCTTATTGCATGCCAGGAATCCACTTCCGGAGAACCCTGCTATACTTTCTTTCTTTTTATTAGCTATATTCTTTATTTACATTTCAAATGATTTCCCATTTCTTGGTTTCTCACCTCCCCCGAAAGTCCCATAAGCCTTGTCCTCTTCTCATTTCCCAATCAACCCCCTCCTACTTCCCGTCCTGGTATTCCCCTACACTGCTGCATCAAGCCTTTCCAGGATCAGGGGCCTCTCCTCCCTTTGACATCCAACAAGGCCATCCTCTGCTGCCTATGTGTCTGGAGCCATGGGTCCTCCATGTGTACTATCTGGTTGATGTTTTGTCCCTGGGAGCTCTGGGAGTACTGGGTGGCTAATATCATTCCTCTTATGGCACTGCAAACCCCTTCAGCTCCTTGGATCCTTTCTCTAGCTCCCCCATTGGGGACCCTGTGCTCAGTTCAATGGCTGGCTGAGAGTGTCCCCCTCTGTATTTGTCATGCACTAGCAGAGCCTCCCAGGTGACAGCTATATCCAGCTCCAGACAGCAAGAACTTGTGGGCATTGATAATAGTGTCTGGGTTTTGAAACTATGTAAGGGATGGATCCCTAGGTGGAGCAGTCTCTGGATGGTCTTTCCCTCAGACTCTGCTTCACAGTTGTCTCTGTATCTCCTTTTGTGGGTATTTTGTTCCCCCTTCTAGGAAGTACCAGAGTATCCATACTTTGTTCTTCCTTCTTCTTGGGCATTATTTGCTATGTGAATTGTGTCTTGGGTATTCCAAGTTTCTGGGCTAATATCCACTTATCAATGAGTACATACCATGTATGTTCTTTTGTGATTGGGTTTCCTTGCTTAGGATTATATTTTCCAGTTCCACCCATTTGCCTGAGAATTTCATGAATTCATTGGTTTTAATAGCCAAGTAGTCAACAGCATGAACAGATAAAGTTCATGGTTATACTTCCTTAATCTATTATTTTGATTAAGTTAAGTAGCATTTACATAATAATTAGCAAAGTGTTTCATGCAACATAGTATATTATCAATATTAAGAGGGGTCAAATTTAGGTGTGTATCTTCCTGTACTGCAGAAAATGCTCAAAAATTCATTCCCAAATTAAATTATGAGGAAGTTATATTTTTCTTAGTCTTGAACATGATAACTTCAAGAAAAAAAGCAAGTGTAACATTTGGGTTAGGTTGTACTAGTGACAGCTTCATGTTGGGAATAAGAAAATACCCCATAGAAGTGTTATTCCCCAAATGAAATTACCTTTATAGTCCCTGAAAGTAATTTTCTTTCTGTGATGGTAGACATAAAATTTTTTATACAAAGTAACCATCTATTTTGCTGCAGTGTTTCCATGGTTACCTTAAAATGGAATGGTGACAATGACAATGATGAAGGTGGTGGTGGCAGTTGTCTTAATTACTGTTCTATTCTGTGATGAGACACCATGTCCAAGGCATCCTATAAAAGGGAGCATTTCATTACAGGAGCCTTGCTTACGGTCTCAGAGAGTTAGTCCATGATAATCATGGTGGGAAGCATGGGGGCAGGCCAGCAAGCAGGAATGGTGCTGGAACAATAGCTGAGAATTGATATCTGATCTGTGATATGGGGCAAAGAACAAGACGGGGCCTAGGGTGGACTTTTGAAATCTTCAGAACCCACCACCAGTGACACATCTCCTCCAACAATCTCATATCTCCTAATCTTTCCTAAACAGTCTACTAACTGGAACCAAACATTCGAACATATGGGAGACATTCTCACTCAAACCACCACAATGTTGTTGTTGATGATGATGTTGATGATTTTTTTTTGGAGATAGTATCTCTCTAGCTAACCTAGAACTTATTACTTACCTTAGATTTACCTAGAGCTCATTCTATGAGGAATACCCTCATAGAAGCAGGGGTGGGGGGTGGGATGGGATAGGAGGTTTCCAGGATGGGGAGAACCAAGTAAGGGGAGAACACTTGAAATGCAAATAAATTAAAAAGATAAATAAATTAAGTAAATAAATAGAAATCATAATTTAATTACATTTATCCCTTCCCTTTCCTTCCTCCAAGCTTCCATCTATACTCCCCACTCCCTTCAATGTGGCGTCCTCTTTGTTTACCAGTTGTTATTGCATGCACATATGAATTCTCATTACTGAAGTCTTAATTGAAATTATGCTTGTTTAAAAAGACCTTGAACATACAATGACTAACTTATTTCATGTTATGTTCACACATCTCCAATTGATGATCATATTTGTTTTTTATTTGGGTGCCTTTCGTAGCCCCTTTTTACTACAAGGAACAGAACATTTTGCTTTGTTTATAGTGATCATTTTTAGAGTTGAAAAGGACTCATTATGGATTGTTTTGGCATAGATTTCTCATTTAATTCTATTCCAACCCACACCTGCTTTTATGTCTTCTGGAGTTTAGAAAGTTAAAATTTGCATTTTCCAAGATGGTTCATACCTCAGGTTTTGCATAGGACATGCCTCAGCCATATTGAATCTCCTGCAAGAGTGATGTGTGGCAGAAGTGAAGCAGAGGTTTCCCTTGCTTATGCTCTTTCCCTCTATAAGTTTACCTCTGATTTTTGTGGTGACATAACTGACAGCATGTGGGGTGAAAACATACATTGTGGTACATATGATTTTCTAGGCTTGTCTAATAGGAACAGTTTCTCCAACTCTTTTTTATTATTTTTCTTTTTTGTTTTGATATTATAATAGATTTAGATAATTTCCCCTTTCCCTTCAATCCCTCCAGACCACTTCATATAGACCCTCCTTGCTCTCTTTTAAATCAAGGCAATCTAAAAATTATAAATAAATATATTCCTAAATATAGCCCCTCAGTCTATATATTACTTGTATGTATATTTTCAGGGATAACCATTGGATAATCAATTGGTGTGCTCTTCCTAGGGAAGACTCTTTCCTTCTCAGCACTCCTTATTTACCTGTATTTTATTCTCTCTCTCTCTCTCTCTCTCTCTCTCTCTCTCTCTCTGTGTGTGTGTGTGTGTGTGTGTGTGTGTGTGTGTGTGTGTGTGTGTGTTCCAGGTTATACTGGTTTAGAATATCATGATTGTAGGCAGTATTCCAATATCCATGGTTACATTAGCTCTGAATGGCTGTCCGTTGGTTTCCTCTATTAGATCATTCTCAAGCCATTCTTAAGGGCTGTGGGTTACCACTGAGGCATGAATGCCACTATTGGACCCTTAGGTTTTTCGTGCCATGCTGGTAGTTGTGGCTTATAGGCATCATAGCTGGGTAGGCCTAATGATTGCTTCTTACCTTTGGAATCTTACACATCACCTTCTGCTACCCTAAAAGCTAGTCCACAGGGAGTAGGCATTCATGTCAGTTATACCTGAGGGATCCCTGGTCCCTCTCTGTAGTGCATGATGTCTTCAACAAAGATACTCAACTTTCTACCTCTGGGGGTAACCAAGGGCAACATCAGGAGTGTCTGCAATTTTTGTCACCTTTTGGACAACGCTGATTGACAACTCAAAAGATGGCTTCTCATATCTGGTGTTGCAGGTTTTCTTAGGAGATCTTTGACTCTTGAAGGGAGTTTTATCAGCCTAGATGAGAAAAGTTTATTAAAGTATAAAAGTATACCTACACACTGAATTATAAATGTTAGATTTTCAGTAAATAATTAATAGTAGATATTTTTTATGAGCCTTTGTGATGTCCTTACTGTTATTTTACCATCCAGCCTCATTCTTCTGTATTTATTCCTCCCTAAGAAGTGAAAGACCTTTTTTAATGTCCTTAGTCAGACCACTTATAACTGCTATTCCCCTTACCCTCTACCCTGGAAATGGCCCCCAATGGTCTCTACAGTTGCTCCAGGATATGTACTCACATCTGAAAGAAAAAATGAAACATTTATCTTTCTGGGTCTGGTTTACCTCACACAGTATGATTTTTTAGATTCCTTTATTTTTTCCTCAAATGTTCATGGTTTCATTTTCATTGATAGCTGAATAGCATTCCATAAAGTATGTGTGCCACAATATCATCATATTTCATCAGTTGAAGGCCATTTAGATGATAAGAATCAATGAAGATGGAAGACATAAAGAAAACTTTTCTCAGCTCCTATTCACTTCCCATCTTCTCCTAGATCCACCTTTGATTTCCTCTTCAGAAAATATCAGATGTCCAAGAGATGCCAGCCAAACAGGGCACAAAATGATACAACACTACAAGGCAAAAGCCCTTATGTCAAGGTTAGACAAATTACTTTTAGGGTAATAGCTGACTCTATTAAGTTCTTGCTTCTTCTCATAAAGCTATAGATGAGGTTGTTTGTAACTTTAATATTTATTTTTTTTAATTTTTAGTACACAATTTAGCGAGATGTGTTCAACAAAATGAGAGAAGTGAAGCTATTATATTTTAACCTCAAGATAGAAGATCTAATTAGAAAATGTAAAAGCTTTATGTTATAAGACAGAAAAATGGCAAATTAGTTATCTATTTGAATTGAAAGTTTGTAGCTAAAGTTTTTAGGGATGGAAACTGTTAGTATCACGAACTCTAAAACCTGTAACATCACACAGATGACAGCACTACCTGCACACCTGTTGGCCAAGTCAATAGCCACCATATTCCCAGAATCCACTTTACCCACCTCCAACCTTTACCTGCAACTATGTCACCATCCGTATATAAAGGAAGGCCCCTCTGATCTCTCTCTCTCTCTCTCCTTCTCTGTCTGTTATCACTCTCTCTTTCTTTCTCTGTCTGTCTCTCTCTCTCTCTCTCTCTCTCTCTCTCTCTCTCTCTCTCTCTCTCTCTCTCCATTTCCTTTTCCATTGCCACCTTGCTCTTTCCCCTCTCAATAAAGTTCACGTGGAACTGTTTGACCTGGTATGGTCTTCTGAAACCATGCAATGATCACAACAGAAATAATCAACCTGTATTTTATAAACTGAAACATTTTATTCCCACTCTGAAAGTTATCTGTCATATTTTTTGGATAACAGCATATGGAAATTATTACTTTTTCAGTTGTAAGTTTTTTTTAAAGTTAGCTATGAATTATACTCTCTCATAAAGCTGGTGTCATATATTTTTGATCTATGTTCTGAGCAATTGAGGACTATATAAGACAGAAACACTGAGTCAAGAATTGACAAAATGTACCCATGGCATAATAAAGCAAGTTCAGTTCTTGATTTATAAAACTAAGTACCAAGGTAAATGGAACCACATAGATTCTCAGCTTCATCTTATTCCAGACACAGTCCCCACTTATTTTGCCAATTATATATAATAAAGGAAATTTTATGTTTCAGGTGAGAAATATTACTTTACTTTTATCCCTTTTATCAGGCTGCAAATTTTATAAAGTCACTTAATTAAAATTTAAGCATTTTAAGGTTCTTTATTGTTATAATTTATCTTTCTAACCTAAACTCTAAATAGTAAGGATGGAAAAAGTGAGTTACTACACTTCCAAATTTTTTGTTGTGTTTAAATCCTGTGTATATTATGATTTTTCTGATATTGTCTAGTTATACCTTTTCCAAAAGTCTCCTAAAAAGCCTCAGACACACTTTACCTGTTTGAATTACAATATAAGAGGAATCTTTGGGAGAAAAACATAGCATGCACATCCCCAGAGACAGAAAAACAATGGCATGTCTGACAAATTAATTTTAGTAATGCTCTACTCTGGTTCCCATAGGAACCAGGCATTATGTATTGTGGGAATATAGAATGCCATCTGTGATGTTAACCTTCCCATGAAGCAAAGAAAAAACCTGATGATGGACAGATTGCCTGCTGATAAATTGTCCCCTCCAATAGTATTTTTAGGGAAAAGACATTCGCTTTGGTTCTTTAGTAATTTTCAATATGAAAATTGAAAAGGTGAACTTAAGGCTTGACACATAGCTCTGCCATAAAACAATTTCCACCTGGAAAATCCATACCACCTGTCAAAATGAAGAGAAAAATTTTCAGAGTGACCATGAAGGACCTTGGGAAAGAACAGAGTTCTGGCTGAGAGATTTTGAGAAGTAGTAAAGATTTCTCAACGTAAATCTGGAGCAGCTGAGGATTTAGATTAGGCACGTGAGAAGTCTGACTGCTTATTTCCCAGTAATTCATTTCCATTATACACTCTGAGTTTCCAACAAACACAGGCATCCAAATCACAGGAATACCAACCCGTGCCTCATACTTTGCAATGATAATCAAAGAGAAAACAGTATCAATAGTTGGGATAACAGGAGTGTTTGTGGGGCTGAAATCATAGTATCAGGCACATGAATCATATGTTTAGCTGGGGAAGCCATGGCACACATGTATTATTACTCATAGAATCCTGAACTTTGGTGCAGCAAATACATTATTAGCCTTCAATCATTTTTTCATTTTTTGAATAAGTGTATATTTATGCACAAAATAATGAATTAAAATTGACTATTTCATGAAAAATTTTACACATAAAATGGTAGATATAAAGACTCTAATTTAATTGAAGGTGGAATTAGAAACTTTTGTGATAAAATCAAAGATTTACATTGAAAACATTTCTGATAAAATAGAGGAAATATATAGAAAGACATTAAAATTGAAGATTATCATGAAAACTAAGGCAGATAAAATGGTAGACATGAAAAACATTACATTAATTAAAAGGGGAATTACAGGCATCAAGTAAGTCACACACAGAAAATTTCAAGGTATGTGTAAATTTTAAAATGGTAACTGTGTCAAGAAAAGCTGATATGGGAAATATAAAAACATTCAGATAAGTTGAATACAACAGTGGATGGGAAATACAATAATGTAAATACACCTCACATATAATGTTCCTTTTTAAAAAAATGAAAAAGTGAATTTCTTTAAATCATTAAATTTTATTTGAAATACATTTTTTGATCAAGGTCTTAAAGGATTCTTTTACTTGTTTGTTTCTAAGGGTGTAAATAAAAGGATTCAGCATTGGGGCAACAGAAGTGTTGAGCACTGCTATACCCTTAGTCAAAGTCACTCCTTCCTTTGCTGAAGTTTTGACATACATGAATATACAGCTTCCATAGGAAATGGACACAACAATCATGTGTGAGGAACAGGTAGAGAAGGCCTTTTTTCTTTGCTCAGCAGAGGGGATTCTTAGAATTGTCCTGAGGATGAAGGAATAGGACAGAATCACTAATGCTAAGGTTACAATGAGAGTGAATACTGCCACAAAGAACGCAAAGAGCTCCAGGAAGGCTGTGTCTGTGCAAGAGATGGACAACAAGGGTGATGAGTCACAGGTGAAATGGTCAATGATGTTGGAGTCACAGAAATCCAGTTGAAGCCCCATGATCACAGGTGGAAAGATGATGAGAAATCCAGCCAGCCAACAGCTAACTATGAGCTGCATGCACACCCTGCTGTTCATGATTGTGGCGTAATGCAAGGGCTTACAGATAGCCACATAGCGATCATAGGACATAGCAGTCAGAAGGAAAAATTCAGTTGACCCCAGGAGTATGAAGAAGAACTCCTGAGCCATGCAAGAGTTATAGGAGATGGTCATATCCCCTGTCACAATGCTCACAAGGAACCTAGGAATGGAAACTGTGGTAAATGAGATTTCTAGGAATGAGAAATTTCGAAGGAAGAAGTACATGGGTGTCTTGAGGTGAGAATCTATCAGAGTGAGGGTAATAATGGTCAGATTTCCAGTAATGCTCAAAATATAAGTGAGAAATAAAAATATAAAAATCAAGATGTTTAGCTTTGGGTCATTTGTTAATCCCAAAAGAATAAACTCACTCACAGATGTTCGATTTTTCATTTCTTCCTGTGTTCTGCCAAGTCTGCAATTGTGAAATGAGCTAGAGAGTCAGGAAAAGTATGAATTATATGGGTGGTTAAACATCGTCATTTTATCATACCATATGAAACTTGTAACAATATACAAACTGAAATATTAAATCATTCACCAAATTTTACTGTTTTAAACATGAACATTACCTATCACAAAACAATCAAACATCTAGTGATTGCCTTGGATCTACAGATATTTAGTAACAAGGTAAGCACTTAATAGTTCTACTAAGTACATCGGTAGATGAAAACAATTTGATGACAGGCTTTTGCTGTAGCACATGAGCAGAAATATTTGAAAAGTAGATAACATACTTTAAAATTATATTATTTTATCGTGAAAAGAATCTCAACAAAGGAATACATTACTTTTTGTAAGTCAAACATTTAAATGTTATTTGTCAATCTTAGAACATGCTTAATACTATTCCTCACTATCTGAAGCATTAATAATTTAACAAGGGAGTCAGGACCATCAAAATCAACATTTGTATAACCCTAAGGAAACAAATTCAGAAATCTCCAAATTTCAAAAACACAGTCTTTTTTTATTATATTATCTTCACTATATATAAAAGATTTTAACAGCCAGATAAAGAACTTAGGACACAGAATAACTAGGAAATGGAAAAGGGAATAATAGAACCATAGAACATAAATACAGAACAGTGTAAATGTGCAATTGTGTAATGCCAAGTGGTCTTAGCTGAATAGCTCAAACCCAAATGCTCAGTGGGATTTTAACCTACTGTCAGTGTTTAATACCTTGTTTTGGACCATTGTTCACACGTCTCACCTATAGCTACATTTTGTGTTTTTCATACATAACAAACTTATACCATGTGTAGTTGAAATTTAGGGAGATAATTGAGCTATATACAGTAACAGGAACAAACTATGGGATGAATCCAAAGAAAATTTCTGAAGTATAAGCCTGATAGGTGATATGATCGAGTGTTGGTAGAAACTGCTAAATTCCAAACCCTTCAAAGTAATAAAAAAATTTGTGGTTTAAGAAAGTTGAGAAGTTCTTGGGTCCCAATGAGTAGCAATTTTCTCAGTGGGCACCTCAAGGTCAGTGCACACTATTTATAAAAGTCTCAAAGCAAAAAGTCTTGTTTGCATGCATGCTTGCTTGGTTGCTTGCTTGCTTGTTTATATTGAGTAGAAAAGTCTCTGTCTGCAACTTATGATTTAATAGTAAAGCTAAAGGTTGTGGAAACAGAATAGGGAAATTGACAAACAACGGGAATTCGGGGGCGGAGGTTATCCTATCTTGGGATGTAGCTAAGACCCTCAAGAAGGATGGGGAAGGAGGAGGAGTGGGAAGAGAGAAAGGAGGAATGGAACAAAATGAAGAAAGAAAAAAGGGAAGAAGGCATTATTTACAGCTTAGAGGTAATAAGGCTCTATATTTGGTTTGCTCCATAGGTGAAATTCTTCATTTGTAAAAGATGAAAAGACACAAAGCATGAGCGAGAATCAAGAATCAACACTCTTGGGGAGATGGAGACCTACAGGACCCATGAGTAGAAATTGTTGAGATAGAACATCACCTGAAAATTTTAGTTGTAACCCTAATATCCAGTATCTGGTATCTCTTGTTTTCTAAAATTCCAAGAAATAACAAAGTACTTACCATGGATATTATGAAATTTGACAAATAACATATTTTCTCCTTTGGCTTCCAATATTTCTTGTGAATGAAATATGGCCTGTAATTATAAATTTTACTTTTTACACCATTGTTAGAAAATGGTTTCTCTAAACATTCTTTCCAGAAGAAGCATTTCCATTTTATGTTTTTACCTACTCCTTGAAACACACACAAGGGATTCATCCAGCAAAGCAGAGTTAGACTGTCTCTCTTGAGAGATGGCATTGCTGAGTGTGCCCTAAAGCTAAGCTGAATAATTAGGTGAATTACAGAAATTTTCTTTTGAAACATCTATTGTTGGAGAAATGTGGAATGCAAACAGCACTGAAGAAATAACACCATGTGTTTTTATTTCATATAGCTTATACTTTTTAATACAAAAAATCTTGCAAAGGTAATATAATCTAATTTCATATAAACATGTAACAAAGCACAAAATGCCAAGAGGAAATATCCACTGGGACATGAAGTGTGCCATATAATTATTTTCTTTGATAATAATACTGGATAATTTAGGCAAGATATAGTTAATAGATATGCATATTGTCAAGAATTAGAGGCAATAATTTTACAACTCACAATATTAGTACTCAAAAATATTTTCTTATTATCTAATTCATTTTAGAAAATAAGCTTACATTTTTTTCATTATAGTCCTCTGATATTTTTCTCTGTTAGATAATTTTGGGTCGGTTTTATTGCTGTAAGGCACTATACTTTTTAATTTATGTTTCTTTGGTATGGATGCTGAATTTGAATTGTATTTTTTGTTCATAAAATTCCATTTACATTTATTTACACTAAAAGCTGCTAACCCCACTAACCATAGTTTCAGCTTAATTTTCTGAGACAATGAAGTGGATATTGCTCCTTTTCTTTATAAGAATAATAGAGCTACTTATTGAAATTCTGCCCATCTTTGAAAATTATTAAAATATAAAGATCTGAAAAAATTCTGAAGGCATACTGAACATTTATTAAGCTCATTCAAAATAGATAGAGGAACAAACTAGACTATTGACTAGGTTTGATGTATGCTTAGTAACCTTTCATTGTATATTCATTGATCTATTCTTATCTCCTTGTACAAAGCTCAAGTCCAAGTGAATCAAGAACCTCCACATAAAAACAGATATGCTGAATCTAATAGAAGAAAAAGTGGGAAATAGCCTCAAACACATTGGCACAGAAAGAAATTTCCTGAACAGAACACCAAGGGCTCATGCTCTAAGATCAACAATTGACAAATCGGACCTCATAGAATTGCAAAGCTTCTATAAGGTAAAGGACACTACCAATAGGACAAAACAGAAACCCACAGACTGGGAAAAGATCTTTACCAACCCTACATCCAATAGAAGGCTAATATCCAAAATATACAAAGAACTCAAGGAGTTAGACTCGAGAGAACCAAATAACCCTATTAAAAATAGGGTAGGGAGCTAAACAGAGAATTCTCAGCTGACGAATTCTGAATGACTGAGAAGCACTTAAAGAAATATTCAACACCCTTAGTTATCAGGGAAATTCAAATCAAAATGACCTTGAGATTTCACCTCACACTAGTCATAATAGCTAAGATCAAAATCCTAGGTGGCTCCTGCAGTGCTGCAAACCTCTGCAGCTCCTTGGGTCCTTTCTCTAGCTGCTCCATTGGGGAGCCTTTGCTCAGTCTATTGGTTGGCTGTGAGCCATGGGTATTTTGATCTATCTTCCAATAAGGATCAAAGTAGCCACACTTTGGTCTTCCTTCTTCTTGAGTTTCATGTGGTCTGTGAGTTGTATCTTGGGTATTCTGCAACCAATATGCCCAGATCTCCCAGGGGTCAAGACACCAACCAAAGAGTACACATGGAGGGACCCATGGCTCCAGCTACATATCTAGCAGAAGATGACCATTTCAGACATCAATGAGAGGAGAGGCCATTGGTCCTGTGAAGGCTCGATTCCCCAGAATAGGGGAATGCAAGTCAGGAAATTTGGGGGTGGTGAGCACAGAGAGGATGGGATAGGGGGTTTTTGGAGGGGTAATGCGGAAAGGGAATACCATTTGAAATATAAATAAAGCAAATATCTAAAAAAATAAAGCAAGATCTATGCAATCGTAATCTAAAAAAAATGCAGGTGGCTGCAGATGCTGGCAAGAATGTGGAGAAAGAGTAACACCCCTCCATTGCTAGTAGAACTGCAAGCCGATAAAACCACTTTGAAAATCAATATGGCAGTTCCTCAGAAAATTTAAAATAGTTCTACTTGAATACCCAGCTATACAACTACTTGGCACCCAAAATATGCTCCAACATATAACAAGGATATGTTCTACTATGTTTATAGCAGACTTAATTATAATAGCCAAAAGCTGGAAACAACCCTGATGTCCCTCAACAGAAGAACAGATACAGAAAATGTGGTACATTTACACAATGAAGTACTACTGAGATATTAAAAACAACTTCATGAAATTCACAGACAAATGGGTGGAACTAGAAAATATAATCCTAAATTAGGTAACCCAGACACAAAAAAGCACACATGGTGACAAGTGGTTATTAGCCCAAAAGCTCAAAATACTCAAGATATAGCCCACAAGCTATATGAAGCTTAAGAAGAAGAAAGACCAAAATGTGAATGTTTTAATCCTTCATGGAAAGTTGAACAAAACAATCACAGAAGGTAGAGTAAGAGAGCCACCTCAGAGGGGGAGAGGAAGTGTAGAGAAGAAAGGGGGCAGGATCAGTTATTGAAAGGGACAGGAGAGAAGTACAGAGGGTCAGGAAATGGAATAGAAATATATAGCAATGGGGGATGGGGAACATGGGCTAACCACTAGAAAGTCCCAGACCCCAGGGAAGCAAGAGGCTCCCAGGACTCAACAGAGATGACTTTAGCTGAAATATGTAACAAAGGGGAGATAGGACCTGTAGAGACCACCTCCAGTAGAAAGGCATAGCCCCCAGTTAAGGGATGGGACCACCCACACATCTCAAAATTGTTAACCCAGAAATGTTCCTTTCTAAAGGAAAGACAAGGAGGAAAATAAAACAGAGACCGAAGGAAAGGCCATCCATTTTCTGTAGACACCAAACCCCAACATTATTGATGATGCTAAGAAGCACTTGCTGACAGGAGCCTGGTATGGCTGTTCCCTGAGAGGTTCTACCATGACCTGACTAAGACTGATGCAGATACTCACAGCCAACCATTGGACTGAGCCTGGGGACCCCAGTGGAAGAGCTAGGGAAAGGAAACTCCATAGGAAGAACAATATCAACTAACCAGACTACCCAGAACTCCCAAAGACCAAATCATCAACCAAAAATTATACATGGGGGTATCTATAGTTCCAGATACATATGTAGCAGAGGATGGTCTTATCTGATATGAAAGGGATGGGAGGCCCTTGGTCCTGTGGTGCCTTGATGCCCCAGTGAGGGGGGATGTTAGCAGTGAGGCAGGAGTGGATGAATGGGTAGAGGAGAACCCTCATAGAAGCAAAGAGGAGGGGGAGGAGGGGAGATGGGATGGGGGGTTTGTAAAGAGATAACCAGGAAGAGGGATATCATTTGAAATGTAAAGAAATAAAATGATTAATAAAAATAAAAGGGAAAAGAAAGGAGAATTAGCTATTCATTGTGAAGCCTCCCATACAGATTGTGAGGTCAGCATGGTTGTGTGTGGATATGAGTATGTGTGCATGCCTGTATACCTGCACATCCAGGAGTGTCCTTATAGAATGTCTGTGAGGATCCTGCCTTTCCCAAGATAACATGGTTTCTACCAAGCCTCTTTGATTCTCTTGAGTACCCATGATTTAAAACAAAACAGAATCCTTATTTGCATATGTAAATTTTCTGTGTTGTATGGTGGGGGGGAAAGGGGGAGAGGAAGAAAGAGAAAGAGGGGTGAGGAAGGGGAAGAGGGAGAGAGAGAGAGAGAGAGAGAGAGAGAGAGAGAGAGAGAGAGAGAGAGAGAGAGAGAGAGAGAGAGAGAGAGAGACAGAGAACTAGGTAATGATACTTTGTGTAATAGAAATAGAAAAAGACACAGAAAGAGAGAGAGAGAGACAGAGAGGGACAGAGAAAGACAGAGAGACAGAGGGACAGAGAGGGACACACAGAGAGAGAGAACTAGGTAATGATACTTTGTGTAATAGAAACAACAAATGCTATACAATATTTTTAAAGCAAGATCCAGAGACTGGGAAACCTACTATGTCTTGAAGAAATTACAGGGATGCTAGATACAAAACAGAGTATTTTTTTTTAAAAAAATGATTTAGTTCATTAATTGTATGTGTTGAACCAACCCTTTGTTTCAGGGATAATGCTATCTTGGTTATAGTGGATAATATTTTTAACATATATCTTCATTTTATATACAGTTAGAGATGCTGTATGTATGTGTGTGTGTGTGTGTGTGTGTGTGTGTGTGTGTGTCTGTTTTGTCTTTATATGGTTTTGTTAAAGAGTAATAGATTGGAGTGATACTGGTTTCATAGAAGAAGAATTGGTCTGATGTGCAGGTTATATATCTTAGTCCAAACCTGAAGTATTGTAGTTTATCTGGGGTTTAGGAAGGAGTATTAAAGGGAGGATTAAGCAGAATCAATCTGATAGTCTCTGAAGTAGAATGTGCAGGATCTAGGTTCAAAATCCTAAATACTGTTTACATCACAGGTGTGATTAGTAGAGTAGGTCACTGTATGTGAAGCCCTGGCTAGATCTGAGGGCTTGGGAATGGGTCATGGAGGATCATAGAATTCCCCTGACTAGACCCATGAGAAGCAACAAAATTATAAAATTTAAATCTTTAAATATTTTCTCCCTTTATTCCCTTGGCCATAATCCCAATTTATTAACATGAATTTAAATTCTTACTTTCTTATTTGTGATATTTATGTGTCTTTGAAATTATTTACATCTCTCTGCATTGATATAATTTGTCTTATTTCTTTGGCACTTAAGTTTGGATTTATTTTTTATAATTTTAGTTGATTTATTTGTTTTCCATGCAATATATGATATATATGATCATAATCTTTCACCCAACTACTCCTAGATCTTCTCTACATCTTATCCACCAAACTTCATGTTCTTCTCTTTCTCCCTTTCTTAGTTCCCCAAACAAACAAAAGCAATATATAATCATTTGGAATGTAAACAAAGAATATGGAAAATAAAAATATTTTAAAAAACCAAACAATACAAAAAATATCAAAACAAAGCAAAAAGCACTCATGAAGCTTTTAGATATGTCAGGTATGGATCCATCTCGTAGAGCGTGCCTTAAATCCAATTTTATAAAATGGTTGGTTACTTCCATAACATTTGTGCCACTATTGCACATCTTGAGGCACATTGCTATTATGGGTCATAAGATCATAGATACTGATGATTAGTTTTCCTTTTGGTAGCACACAGAATACCTTCCAGAACCGTGGATGTTAGTAAGTAGGGATGAAGCTTTTAGTTTGCTTTCAACCTTATTTCAGCATATTCAATGACATAAGTAAGTTGTTTCTTCAGCAATAGGACCTTACCATCGGGTTGTTGGGGATAACCAATAGACTTGTCAATAGCCTATGATGTTGAGGGGGAAATTAAGGAACCCCTTTGGAGAAGATTCAACAAGATATAAGTCATTCCTGGCACTGGAGGCTTTATTCAGTAGCATAATGTGGCTACGTGGGGCATCGTCTCCCACATTATTTGGTATTCCATTTAAATTCCTTTCATAGTTAGGAGGCTTCTGCAGTGGTAGGTTTCCATATGATATGCCACCTTCTTTCCCAATTAATCCTATTCTTATTTCCCATCTATCTCTTTATAATGCTAAAGAATGAGTTCCATCAGGATAATATCTGGGTGAAATATTGACTGTCATTGCAAAGATTAAATCTGAAAGGAGATAATAAAGAATCTGTTTTATTACAACTTCTAGTTCTTTGATATAAATGCAATTCTCTTTACAGAGTCGCTGAAAGCCTGTTTCACTTGCTTGTTCCTTAAGGTGTAAATGAAGGGATTCAATAGAGGTGCAACAGAAGTAGTGAGGACTGAAACTCCTTTATTTATGGCCACTTCATCTTTAGCTGATGGCTTGATGTAGATGAAGATGCAGCTTCCGCAGGTGATGGAAACCACAATCATGTGGGATGAGCAAGTGGAAAAGGCCTTTTTTCTTTGCTGTGCAGAAGGGAATCTCAGAATTGTTCTGATGATGTATGTATAGGATAAAATCACACAGATTAGGGTAATAATGAGTGCAAAGACTGCCACAAGTATAACCATCTGTTCTATTACCCATGTGTCTGAGCATGAGATCTTTAGAAGGGGACCTGCATCACAGCTGAAATGATCAATAGCATTGGAGTCACAGAAGTCAAGTTGGAGGCCCATGCTAAGGGGTGGAATGATAATCATTAAGCCAGACACCCAACATGTGATGACTAGCAAGGTACACACCCTGGGGTTCATGATGGCCATATAATGAAGGGGTCTGCAGATGGCCATATAGCGATCATAGGACATAGCAGCCAAGAGAAAAAATTCAGTTGCTCCGAAGAGAATAACAAAGAATATTTGACTTGCACAAGCATTATAGGTAATGGTATTGTCTCCACTTGATATACTGTATAGAAATCTAGGAATACACACTGTGGTAAAGGAAACTTCTAGGAAAGAAAAATTTCTGAGGAAAAAGTACATGGGTGTTTTAAGATGGGGATCCACCAAGGTGAGGATGATGATAATCAGGTTTCCTGTTACACTCAGCATATATGTGAGAAATAGGAAGATAAAAAGCAGAACTTGAAGTTGTGGGTCATCTGTTAGTCCCAGAAGGATGAAGGTTGTTATTGTTGAGTGGTTTCTCATTACTGACCTTTGAAATGAAGATTTTATAAAGTCACAGTTAGTAAAAAGTCTAGCAAAGGGCTTTGGATACTGATGCCACCAAGCCAGCCTATATTTATGTTTTAAGTATATATCATAGTAAGTATTGCCATTGCCTGAATTTCCAAATGAGCAGTGAAATGTTTCTTAAGGACTCATGTTATTGTAAAAGAACCCATTCTGAAGAACTGTCTGTTACTCGTAAGGATGCCCAGATGTAGTTAATTATTATTAAGATAGGACTTACAGATAATGCCACCCAGCAGGCACAGAGAACATTATACTAAGACAAATTCTGGATCTTGGAGGCATATAGATATCTAAGAACATAAATTTGTTTCAACTCTTACTACCTGAATATTGCTTTAAGTATAAGATGTTTCTCTCCTGGAAAAAAAAATTAAGCAACAGAGATGACAGCAGATTTCTTTGCATACGCAAGATAATTGGGGTACATTTATTTTATCTATAGTGAAAATGCTATGTTCAACACACTTGTGGAAGGAATATACTCATGTGCTTTTGTTATATATTTCTATTAGTGGATCCTGATCATTTACTTGAAAATACAAGTGATCTAGTGGGGAGGAAAGGAAAACATGGAGCTCCTAAGGAAGGGGAGGTAAGTGGGTAAAATAACAATATAGATCCCTGGAAAATACACAAGGTATCATACTATTAAATATTTACCTGAAAAAAAACATAATGCATATGCTTCAGTTTATAAATATGTAAACATAGTTTAAATAAAATTTTCTCATGTGAGCTGATAATGCTCTTCAAGAGTCAAAGACCACATTACTATTCAGCCATTAGAAACAATGAATTCATGAAACTCTTAGAGAAATGGATGGAGCTGGAGAACATCATACTAAGTGAGGTAACCCAGTCTCAAAAGATCAATCATGGTATGCACTCACTAATAAGTGGATATTAGCTTGGAAAACTGGAATATGCAAAACATAATCCACACTTCAAATGAGGTACAAGAAGAACGGAGGAGTGGCCCCTAGTTCTGGAAAGACCCAGTATACCAGTATAAGACAAAACCAGAACAGGGAAGTGGGAAGGGATGGGTGGGAAAATAGAGGGAGGGAAGGGGGCTTATGTGACTTTTGGGGAGTGGGGAACCAGAAAAGGGGAAATCATTTGAAATGTAAATAAAAAATATATCGAATAAAATTTAAAAAAAAAAAATCTCAAACCAGACATGAGAAGCCTTCTATTCAGTTGTTGACAACAGCTGTCTAAGGGACTTCAAAAGTATATATTATTGGGTAACCTTGGCCCCAGAGATAGAAAGAAAGCACTTCCTATTCCTGAAGATACCATAACCTTCAAAAACAGGCCCAGAAGCCCTGATCTGGAACTGACCAAAACCCACCATGCCTGAGGATTGGGTACCAGAAGTTACTATACAAGCTTTAAAAGGAAGGAGGCGAGTAATAGTCCTACTCCGCTATGATGCTTATGAACCACATCAATGACCAGCACAGCACAATAGCCCTATGGACACAGTAGTGATACATATATCCTGACAATGACAAACTACTTTCTAATTAAACTTATCTATTCAACAAGAGAGATATCATGCATGCTATTGGTAACCTAGCTGACTACTCAGTGGTAGTGAAATCATGGTTATTGTTGGAGAATCTAAAACCACCAATTTACTAAATCACCATAATCCCCAATAACAATCTATAAAGTTATTCATATACTTACAAATAAATGCAGTCTTCACAACTCATCAAGGAAACTTCTCTTTGCAATAGATGAAGACTACTACAGAAAACTACAACCAAAAAGCATGTAGAGTGTGGAACCCAGTATATATATGGGGCCTCCTCTACCATTGATGCCAGTCTCTTTTGTTTAGTGTTGAAGAATCTTTAGGGAAAGCTCCGTATAGATTTCATCACTTGCCATGTTTCTTTGGGGTTTGTTTGTTTGTTTGTTTGTTTGTTTGTTTTTATCTTTCTTTTACTTTTTTCCTATATGCCTTCAATTACTCTAGCATTAGGCACTTGCAATTCTTGATGTTTTTATATGTTCTTGCCTCTATACTTGTGTGTGTGTGCATGCACAAACACACACACACACACACACACACACACACGCATGCACATGCACATAAACAGTATTTTGACCGACTGATTCCTATTAGTTCTTTAGGGCTCCCCTGGGACATTAAATCCTCAATAGAAACTTTATGTAGCCTCCTATAGAATGTAAATTTTTCTATGTGTATGGTTTCAAGGTTGACCACTTTGTATACTGACCAACAGATGCTTATCCTTAGGAGAGATATTTCTCATTCTCCTAGAGTTCAGTAAAAGCCCCCTTTTTACAACAAGTGGAAACCATCACAGAAAAAACAAAATTAGACACAAAGCAGACATCAATTAAGTAATCATGGTGTGGCCCAGCTCTAGTGAATAGATACATGACCACAGTTACTACAATTACAGCTCAAAGAACATCATGGAAAAGGGAATGTAAATATTGGAAGAGGAATAGTACCAAAAGTCTTCTATAAAAATGTTCTTTCTGAAAATGTCTCCACAAATAAGACTGGAGCAATGGTAATATCTATGGCATGTTAAAGTGGAAGGGGAAAAACTTTCTAGAATTCACTGTTAGACAAAGGACTACATGCTCTATCTTTTGATGCTCTTGAAACTGCCTGGTACAGAGAACACATTTCATAATTTTATTAATTGCATGAGTGACTAAAACTTAAATTTTATTTTAAACTTTTAAAAGTATTTTCAAATACTACTCATAAGTAAAAGGCTCCTGCTGCAGTGTTAGGAAAACTTAAACTGATGTTAATTCCAACATAGTGTTTTTGAAAAAAAGAAAAACAATTAAACTTTTGTTTAATTTATTCTCGTACCGATGTTCTAAAATAGTGCTCCCTGTCATACTGATACTTCCACCACCTTTATTATTACAATTAGAAAGTATTTAGTTAAATGGATTTTTCATAGAGTATTGGATTCTATTCCTTATGCCAATATTTGAATGTTCACTTAGCTGTCCATTTTTTCACTATTCTATATCTACTTCAGTGAGTAGTGTTTCTAGAAATAAAAATTCTTTACATAGAGATAACTAAACAAACCTATTTTGAAAAATGGAAAATAATGTCACCCTGTACACATTGTTCAAAAAGTAATAAATTCTGAAAAGCTGTTATTCAGTTTTTTGTTATCTTACCTCACCACTATAAACTAGTAATGCATAAAAAACTGTTATTATAGTCTAATTATTCAATTAATTACCTATCACATTTTAAGGCTAAAGTCACAATCCTGCTATATTAGTGAATCACAGTCTTTTGCAGTAACTGGGATCAGTTACAGCATTCACTATGAAATAACTGAGTAAGAAAAGTTTAGGATTTTAGGAAGGTTACTTTTTTTTTTTTTTTTTTTTTTTTTTTTTTTTTTTTTTGGTGCAGCCGGTATGACTTGAGAAGTGTAATCATATTTAAATATGTTGCAATACAAAATAGCTTAGATAATTGGAACCAAACAGTAAACATATATTCTGACTAATCAGATTTCTATCAACTAATGTTATATTAAAGAGTCTAATTCTTTGTCATTTAAAATAGAGAAATTAGCAAAGAATAATGATTCTCAGAATTTGTGTTTGAGAAAGCAACCTATGAAATGAGAGAAATATTTTCAGAGCACAGATTGAAAAGGACTAATCTCCAGTTGTCAAAACCTCAAAAATTCATTTTGCCAATGGACAAATGCATGAAATAGACATTTCAGAAAAACACAAGTCAAAACTATGACTGGATGTTACGTCATACTTACTAGGATACTAGTAACAATACAAATATACACTATATGTGGATATGCAGAATTTGGAACCTTATACAATGTTAATAGGAATCAAGTACAGGAAATACTATGAAAGCTCCTTAAAAATTAAAGCTAGAATACAATCTAGCAATACAATTCCTTGCCAAATACCCAGAAGAGTGAATTAGTTATCAAGTAAATATCTGACTTCTATGAGCATTGTAGTGTTATTCATAAAAGATAAGCTATAGAAATAACTTAAATATACCCCAACAGATAAATAGTATAAAATGTAGCATAGACCTCCAATGGAGGAGTATGAGATCTGGAAATACCACAATATGCAATAAGGATGGACCTGAAGGACATTTTTATGGGAGTTATCCAGCTAGAGAAGAACGAATAAATCCATATAAACAAGGTATCTGAAAAATGCAAACCCACAAATTCAGAGGGAGAGAATGCTTGAATGTCAGTGACCCCAGACATTTAGATATTAGCAAATATTTGGATATTGGGGTGTTGTTCAATAGCTTTAAATTTTTATTACAAGGATGAGTAAGTTAGGATCTGCTGCGCTTTAATATTCCATGATTTATAATTTCTTAGTGTAAACTGAAAAACATTAAGAGCAGTGTTATCATGTCAAGCTGAATTATAGAATTATAAACAAATAAAAACAAGACTGATGATGAAATACAAAAGAACTCGTTTAAAGGATACATGTGTTTTTATGTCTTCATTGTTATAGTGGTTTCGTGGAAATTTATAAATGTCCAAGCCCATCAAACTGAGTTATATCTATCTATGTAACTATCTGTCTGTCTGTCCGTAGTACTTAAATAAAACTGTGAAAAATAATGTATACATTAAAAACTATAGCACTACTTAAATGAACTGTCACTTCCTTAATTATTTACAGGTTGTGACAATTCCACACAGTGGCATTAGTTCCTACATACATTGTTCTGTGTCTCTTGTGAATAAGCTGTTATTCAATCCTATCTGCAGTTACCAGCATCATTTACAAAAGTTGTATGCAAATGGATATTATTCCAGAAGCTCAGAATACCCAAAATATAATTCACAAGGCACATGAAGCTCAGGAAGAAGGAAGACCAAAGTGTAGATACTTCAGCCCTTCTTAAAAGGGGAACAAAATCCCCATGAGAGGAGATACAGAGACAAAGTGTGGAGCAGAGACTGAAGAAAAGACCATCCAGAGATCCATCCCATGTACAATTACATCCAGACACTATTGTGGATGCCAACAAGAGCCTGATATACCTGTCTCCTGAGAGGCTCTGCCAGTGCCTGACAAATACAGAGGTGGATGCTCTCAGCCAACCATTGGAATGAACACAGGGCCCTCAACGGAGGAGCTAGAGAAAGGTACCAAGGAGCTGAAGGGGTTTGTAGACCCACAGGACAAACAACAATATGAACCAGTCAGTAACCCCAGAGCTCCTAGGGACTAAACCACCAGCCAAAGAGTACACATGGAGGGATCCATGGCTCTAGCCACAAATGTAGCAGATGGCCTTGTTGGACATCAATAAGAGGAGAGACCATTGGTCCTGTGAAGGCTAGGTGCCCCAGTGTAGAGAAATACCAGGACAGGAAAGCAGGAGTGAGTGGGTTAGAGAGCAGGGGGAGGGGGAATGTGATAGGGAGTTTTCAGAGGGAAAAGAGGAAAAGGGATAACATTTGAAATGTAAATAAAGAAAATATCTAATTTAAAAAAGAAAAGTTGTATGCTACTTATTCTGAATCTCCCTCCAAATAGGTTTGGCTATATAAATTATTTCCCCCTTTCTATTTAATCCTTTCCCAAACTTTAAATTTAACAAGTTTTCTACCTCTTTTAATTCTTTGAAACAATTATTTTTAGTATTTGTAATTTCTGTCTGAGTGAGTACATTGTTCCTACATCAGAAGATAGAGTCCTTCAGTTTTCCTATCTTGCAAGAATTTTATCTTCTCAGAAATCTTTTAGTAAGTACAGGATAGGAAACGTTGCGATAAGGGTCCTGCTTACCTTGTAACCTCGGCTCTCCATGGTCTTCCTGAACCCCAATATTCCTTTGCCTAGCTCCGGGGGCATAATGCTGGTGTGCATTTGTTACATGGAATGATCCAATCTGACACCCTCTTGGCTCTAGTCTTTAGAGGAGTGAAGAACGTCTATCCTTCTTACATGAGAAGATATTGCTTTATTTTATTATCCCCCCCCCCTTTAACTATTGGGAAATATGAAAATTTCAAATGGGTTATCTACTCTGGTTTCTACTTCTTGACTAACAGTTGGTTAGACTTTCTATCTTAGAACTTATTTAATTTGTACTAAAAAATCTGCCAGTAATTATATTTTATTCTTTACCATCAGTTTCCAGGCATGCCTATAGTTGACTAAGCTATTAAATATGTGTAATTCTGTAAATAATATTATCAAAAAGTCTCATAGAAGTTGATTCTAGAGAATTAGTCAGCACTCATATATTTTCACAAGGAAATAGAGGAGTAAGTTTTGATAGTAATGAAAAATTAGAAACTAGACTATTTGAAGTATCATTCTCAAGAGTATCATGAAACATTAGTGTATGAAAATCAGTTAGGCAAGAAAATGTTTGCCAGTCAACCATGATAAATCATCTATGTCCTCCATCACTGCATTCCTATGTCATGAGTAGTCATCTAAATGATATGTATTCACAATAATTGAGACACAGATGAAGGGCTGTTATTTGTTGCTCCTTTTACCTGCATTAAATTTCTCATTTTGTTGATGTCATTTCTTATTTCTTAGGGATCTTTTTCAGCAAAAGAAAAGGCTGGGCTTCTGATTATGGAATGATATCCACTCCTACTCTTCATCCAGAATTAATTATTTATAGTGATAGTTAAGATAACATGAACATTTATATAACCTGCAAGTACTGTCTCCAGGGTTCTTACTATATCTTCATACTTGAATGAAATGATCATGTCCCCCAGGAGATAACAATTAGTTTGTTATACAAATGATGTTTTACTTACTGTGTGCTTAAAAATATTTCTGCAAATAATGTCAGCCCTCTGGGTGTGGAAAAATAAAATCTTTCTTCTTAGAGACATGAGTCTTATAAATCCCATAGGGAACATAAAGAACAGTTCAGTTCCTTTTCAAATGATTATCCCAGGAAGTGGATACTTATACAGAAAACTTGTGGGATTGTTGCTGTTCTGGTAGAACTTGTACTGAAATGCTGGCCAAGCATACCAGCCAGTGTGAAACATGTCTACAGTTCCCAAAGGTTTTCAAAAAATGGAAGTTTTTTTTTTTTTTTTTTTTTTTGGATAATACTTAGTTCCCTGAGGAATGGTTTTAGTGATACTCTCTCTGACCAACCAATATCCATCACTTTTACAACTATATTTTGTCATTATTAATTGTAATTTCATTGTGTTAAATAATACATTTAGTTATCTTTTCCTTGGGTGATTGTAGCCATCAACACTTTTATGTTCTGTAAAATTTTGCTTTTTTTCAGGATATTATTCAACTTGTTGTCTTTTCAAGTATGCATTCATCACTTAGAAGTTTTTATTCAAGGGACATTTATGTATTTTTTCTTAATTTCTTATTTGCTTTACTTACTGAAAAATAGCTTTGTATGCCCCTAACACTTTTTTTATCCACTCATCTATTAATGAGCATGTTGAATGTTTGCAGTTGGGGTAGGTGTAAATAACACTGCTATTATAAGCCTGGACATAGTAAGGTAGCATGTGTGCAGACTTGAATCCCCCATGTACACACACACACACACACACCTGCGGCAGTCTGAAGAGCAACTGACTAGAGTCATAAGAACAGGTGAGGTGGCCCTTCTCCTCTCCTTACCGGCTGCAAGAGGGGAGGCAAGCACTGGGCAGCCCAGCAGAGCTGGCCCTGGTGGAGGGAGCACTAGTGAGTCAGTGCTGTGGGTCTGAGTGTGACAGAGCTGGCACCACCATGTGGTAGAGTGGGGGGTGATGATATGCCCCCTTGCCCTTTGCCACCTGAGGTAGTCAGGAGAGCTGGCCCCAAGATCATGAGAGCAGGGGAGCTAGCCCTGCCTCTGAGGAGCTATAGTATTCAGGAGAGTGGGCCCTGCACCAAGCCAGGACAACATAATGGCGCCTGGATGGTGAATGTTAACCAGCTCTGAGGGTGTGAGAGTAGAAAAACTCTCTCAGCTTCTCACAGGCTGAAGCACTTGGGAGAGTGGGCTCTGTGCCTTGACTGGGCAGCACAATGGAGCAGGCTCTTGTGTGGCTGTGGGTGAGCTGGCCTGAGGGAATGAGAGTGGGAGAGCGACCCTGCCTCTGCCCATGGTGGCGTTGTATGGCCTAACCAGAAGATCATGCCTGGAAGTGTGGACATGGGGGAGCTGGCAGGATGACCAGCTCACCTACCATCCAGGCCAGATCCAGGGCTTTGAACTGGCCTATCCCCAAACCTACATCACCTGTCAACTGTTGGGGCACATGAAAGAGTTAGTCCTACTGATGCAAAGCCGAGGTACCTCAGTGACACAGGGCCACAACAGGATAACCAAGAGAGTCCCATGAAGATCCAGCATTGATGGTGTCACAGAAGCCAGAGATCTGGAACCTGACCAATAACTCATTTTAATGAACATTTGCAAGTAAAGATGTATAAGCAGAGGGGTATGCTGTGAGACACACTGTGACACACTACACCTTCCATAAGATGTTTTCTATATTTTGTTTTGTTTAATTTTTTTTTTTGTTTCTGGTTGTTATTGTCTTCTGTGGGGAGTTTGAAAGGGTGGAGAGCAGATATGAGGAAATTGGGAGGTTAATAGAACTGGGATACATGATATAAAGCTCCAAAGAATCAATTAAAAGTTAAAAACAAAACAACAAAGGAAAAACCTGGGCATATAGTTCTTATATAGGCAAAGGTTTCATTATTTTTAATAATTTTAAATTAATATATTTATTATCAGGAGCCATAATGGGACAAACTAATAACTAGCAGGTGATCATCCTGAAATGGCCTGCTTCAGATTATTATATAATCTGTGACAGGTGAACCCTTATTAAGCAAGGCTGTAAGGGACATGCTTTTAATATGCTTTTCTTGTTATTATTAAACATATATTATAATCAATAAGTAGTAGCACACCCCTTTGGAGCAGATCTCTGCAGATCCACGAAGATGTTACAGTGATGCTATGTAGACAAATAGATGACTTAAGTTTTAATGATTATCCTATAAGAATTCCTAAAATTATATCTGTGATTTTCAAGCTCTTTTATAATGGGACTGCTACTAGATCCTTTTCTGATAGTCAAAACTGCAATTAGAACTCTGCCAGTCTACCAAGTGTCACTAATTAATTGCTCTTAGATGATAACCAGACTTTCTCCTATTCAGAGCACATTCCAAGAGGTTGTAAAGCAATTAACCAAAGGTCATAAAAATGGAACTAGGATTTATTATAGGTGCTAGGACAGAAAATAAAGTACTGACTGGGTTTATCTATACAAAACTTCACTAATAACTTAGTTATGGTTTTTACACCTTCAGTGAACCTGTGGAGCAGAGACAGGTGATGTTTAGCTAGATAATTACTCTTAATGGATATGCACGTAAACATTCTCTGTTGTAAACTTCTATTTCAATTTATGATTTGCTTTTTGTGTGAACTTGTGATGAACTTTGTAGCATGTGATCATGCATTCTGAAAGATATATAAGTACTGAAGACAAAGGAGAAAGGGCCTCCCTCTCTCTCTCTCTCTCTGTCTCTCTCTGTCTCTCTCTCTCTCTCCCCCCCACACACACATGAAGAGTTAGAGTAAAATATTTTCCCTTTTCCAACTTAGACTAGAATCTCTTTTTGCCTTTCTCCACTTAAAGTAGAATGTTTGCCTTTCCCCACTTAGACTAGAATTTTTCCTTTCTCCACTTAGGATGTTTCTGTTTTTCCCCTTAGATAGCTTTCATAGGAACCCTTTTACAACTTAGTAATAAATGCTATAATAACCTTTCTTTTTTTTTACTCAATAAGACTGTATTTTAAATTTTAATATTTTCTTACACAAGTAATATTAGGTAATATTTTCTTTTTTTTCTTTTTTTAATTGATATATTTTTATTTACATTTCAAATGATTTCCCCATTTCTGGGTCCCCACTCCCCACAAGTCCCATAAGCCCTCTTCCCTCCCCCTGTTCCTCCATCTACCCCTTCCTGCTTCCCTGTTCTGGAATTCCCCTATACTCTTGCACTGAGTCTTTCCATTTTTCTTCCTGTGACTTCCAACTAGCAGGCTGAAAGTTAGAGCCCAGCAGTTCCTGCTGTGATAGAACAAAGGCCACATTGCTTAATCCTCCACTGTTAGGGCTGCAGGTGTTAATCACCTAAACCAGCAGTCTTTCACCCTCAGAAAGAGCAACAAAGTTTTTAGGACTTTTTAGAAGTTATCATCAGCATTTCAATACAGAGCCAGAAAGCCCTGAGACCCTCAAACTAAGTCCTTCTCCAGGCCAGGAGGCTCCAGGCAAAAATATAAGTATTTATCTTCTTAAAACTCTCACTGTCTCTCCTACTCTCTCTCAACTTCACAATCTATTATTCTTTACTTATATACATACACACACATATACATACATGTGTGAATAAATATGTAAATACATCCTACTGAATCTCTTTAGAGTTGCTTGTATGTTGAACTGACTAATTGGTATTGGATTAGCAGTTAGGGAGTTTATTCCTTGGAAAGAGTAATTCTCCATCTCACAGTAGCTGATAATTGCCTATCACTCCTCATCTAGGAGTGGGTTTCCATGGGATTTCCCCCATCCAAGTTAGTATGGCATTTCACTGTTCAGGTCTCGCTTAGACAGTCATTTGTTGCGATTTCATGGATGTCACTCTTCTGTCAGATCTAGAAGATACAATCTAATGACAGGCTTCTTGGTCCTCTGGCTCTTATACTCTTCCCGCCCCCTCTTTCAACATGTTCCTTGACTCTGAAGTGAGGGAGTGGTTTAGCAGATTCATCATTTCAGGCTGGGCAACCCATGACCAGTTGCTCAATTATTTTGATAATTGTGACTTTCTGTAATGATCTCTGTCTTCCTTAAAAAGAAGTTTCTTGTATGTAATATTTACCTATTTATCTATAGGTATAAAGTTAAACATTTAGAAATTCTAAGTGTTTATGACAGCAGCAGGTGTCAGTTCAATCAACAAACTGGTGATCCAGAGGAAGCTGGCTAGGTTTATGTACTATAATCTTTCTCTCAATTTTCTTTAAATGACAGAATTTTGTTTCAATTTGTAGATGAATAAAACACCATTAAATTTATAAAAGTTTCTTCTAATTATATATTATTTCTTATATTTTCAAGTAAAAATTTTTACTGTTTTAAACTATTTAATATATTTATTGCACTTCATAAAAATTTGTTTTCACATTTTTATACATGACAATGTATCACAGTAACATTGATCCACCTGTCGCCATTTATTGTCCTCTCTTACTCCCATCAACCCTCTTCCCCTTCCCTACTTTTTATCCTTTTAGTTTTGAGATTATAATTACATCACTTCTCCCTTTTCTTTCCTCCACTCAAACCCTTACATAAACTCCTCCTTACTATCTTTCAAATTCATGGTCTCATTTTTATTCATTGTCATTACATACATGCATATATATACATGTATGTATGTATATAAATATATATATATATTCTATTACATTTAACCTTCTCAGTCTGTATGTTACTCAATTAAACAAAAAATAAAAAATAAAAACAATTCTTCTAAAAAGAATGATCTACTTGTTATACAATAATTTTTATTTTTCATATTTTTGAGATTAGCGATGTGATAAATGACTTAAAATAATTTTCAACTTATTTAATATAGTTAAGATTAGATATCTCAAAAACTGCATGATATTGGTACAATGTCAGGCAAGCAGATCAACGGAATAGGATTGAAGACCCAGAAATGAACCCACACATCTATGGTCACTTGATCTTTGACAAAAGAGCTGAAAGCATCCAGTGGAAAAAAGATAGTCTTTTCAACAAATGGTGCTGGTTCAATTGGAGGGCAGCATGCAGAAGAATGAGAATCGATCCATTCTTATCTCCTTGTACTAAGCTCAACTCCAAATGGATCAAAGACCTCCACATAAAACCTGACACACTGAAACTAATAGAAAAGAAACTGGGGAAGACCCTTGAGGACATGGGCACAGGGGAAAAGTTCCTGAACAGAACACCAATAGCTTATGCTCTAAGATCAAGAATTGACAAATGGGACCTCATAAAACTACAAAGTTTCTGTAAGGCAAAGGACACTGTCAAAAGCATAAAACGTCAACCAACAGATTGGGAAAGGATCTTCACCAACCTTAAATCTGACAGAGGGCTAATATCTAATATATACAAAGAACTCAAGAAGGTAGAACCTAGAGAACCAAATAACCCCATTAAAAAGTGGGGTACAGAGCTAAACAAAGATTTTTCACATGAAGAACTTCGGAGGGCTGAGAAACACCTCAAGAAATGTTCAACATCATTAATCATTAGGGAAATGCAAATCAAAACAACCCTGAGATTTCACTTCACACCAGTCAGAATGGCTAAGGTCAAAAACTCAGGAGACAGCAGGTTCTGGTGAGGATGTGGAGAAAGAGGAACACTCCTCCACTGCTGGTGGGATTGTAAGATGGTGCAACCACTTTGGAAATCAGTCTGGAGGTTCCTCAGAAAACTGGGCATGGCACTTCCGGAGGACCCTGCTATACCACTCCTGGGAATATACCCAGAGGATTCCCCAGCATGTAATAAGGACACATGCTCTACTATGTTCATAGCAGCCCTATTTGTAGTAGCAAGAAGCTGGAAACAACCCAGGTGTCCCTCAATGGAGGAATGGATACAAAAAATGTGGTATATTTACACAATGGAGTACTATTCAGCCATTAGAAACAATGAATTCATGAAATTCTTAGACAAATGGATGGAGCTGGAGAACATCATACTAAGTGAGGTAACCCAGTCTCAAAAGATCAATCATGGTATGCACTCACTGATAAGTGGATATTAACCTAGAAACTTGGAATACCCAAGAAATAATCCACATATTAAATGACGTCCAAAAAGAGCAGAGGAGTGTTTCCCTGGTTCTGGAAAGACTCAATGCAACAATATAGGGGAATACCAGAACAGGGAAGTGGGAAGGAGTAGATAGAGAAACAGGGGGAGGGAAGAGGGCTTACGGGACTTGCAGGGAGTGGGGACCCAGAAAAGGGGAAATCATTTGATGTGTAAATAAAGAATACATCGAATAATAAATAAATAAATAAATAAATAAATAAATAAATAAATAAATAAATAAATAAGATTAGTTATCTCTAAGTATAGATGTTTAGTTTAGGTAGTATTCGACTTGATTTACTAATATTTTTTTAAAAACTTGTCTCAATTTGTTTCCTATATAGCTGAGAATGACTGTGAACTTCTGATTCTCCTGCCTCTGTCTTTCAAGTGATTGGATTTCAGATGTACACCACAATTCACTGGAAGTCCAGACTTCCTGAATGCTATGCAAACATTTTATTCTCTGAGCTATATCTTCCCCATACCCTCTTCTTCCTTTACTTGCAAAACAATTCATTGGGAAGTTTGTTCAGTGTGTTTTGATCATATTCATTCTTCCCCATTTCCCAACTCCACCACTCACCTTCCTGTCCAGCTTTGTGAATTTTTCTCCCATCAAGGTCAATTTATGCTAAGCAAATATTCCTGGGAGAGCGATCTTCTGTTGTGGCATAGAGACTTATGAGGGCCCACACTTTTATAGAAAGTTGACCCTTTCTCTACTAGCAGTATTCAATTCTCAGTAGAGCCTCCTTTCTACATACTGGGATATGGTCTGCTTTAGATGTGCACAGGTCTTGTACAAGGTGTCACACTCCTGTGATGTCATCTGTGTAATGTCCCTACTGTGTCCAGAAGACACTGTTTCCTTTTAGCAATCTACCACCTCAGGCTCTTAGATCTTTTCTGTCCCAAGGTTTGTATTATAAGATCTATATTGGGCTGTATGTCCCTTTAATTTTAACCTAATTGTGATTTTATATTTAAATTTAGTTTTTTATAATATTGGTTTTCAATTCCCTTTTCATCTCAGTCTTCACTGATATGGGCAAATGAGTCACATTTAAAGTACCTTTTGATATAATTCAAATAATATCTCCTCCTATATTTGTAATTTTGTACTTATTTTGAATATTTATTTTATATTCTTAATCTATTTTGTTTTCTTTTATCACTCATCCTATCATATATATATATATATATATATATATATATCACTTTTTGAATAGTTACTCAAGAGTTCTAACATACAGTATAAATCTATGTCAACTTCAAACTACATTCTACCTACGTACTTGTGTAGAATGGCATCTTATACTCTGACTTCTGACAATAATGTACTACATTTTATTTATTCATATTTTTGTTGTTAATAAGTTGTTACTATTATTTATTTGAATAAGTATTTGTTTTTCTGGTTCATTAAAAATGCTTGACTGAAGACATGGTTCAGTGGTTAAGAACACTTACTGCTTTTGCAGAGGACCAGAGTTGGAGCTCCATGGTGGTTCACAACTGTATAACTCTAGTTCCAGGGTACCTTTTTGGGCCTGAGGCATGGATGTGTACATACAAAAATGCAGGCAAAACCCTCAAAGATAAAATAAAGTCACTATATATCATAAAAGATTTCAAAGAACTCATTTATTTAACTTTTCTTGTCCGTTATTCAGCAACCTCTCTTCCTTAGAATGAAGTCTCTGACCTATGTTAATATTCCTCCTGCTGGAAGAACACCTTACGGCATTTTTGCTAGATCAGCTCCATTGATTACAAATCCATCCAGGTTTTGTTTGTATGAAAAAGTGTGTTTTTCTAACCCTTTAAAGAATAAATAAAACAGAACTTAGTAGCTTTTCTTTATCTTTATTTTTTATTTGATTTTTATTGGATATTTTATGTATTTACCTTTCAAGTGTTATCATCTTTCCTGGTTTCCCCTCTGGAACGCTCTTATTCAATCTCCCCTCCCCCTGCTTCTATGAGCGTGCTACCCAACCCACCTACCCACTCCCACCTGGCATTCCCCTACACTGGAGAATTGAACCTTCACAGGACCAAGGGCCCCTCCTGCCATTGATCCTCTTCTCTGTTTTTTTGTTTTGTTTTGTTTTTGTTTTAGTTTTAGTTTTTTTATTATTCCAGAAGAAGATAAGAATGGCTCTTTCTATCTCTGTGAGAAATTGAGTTGAAATTTTGATGGGAATTTTTTAATTTATTTTTTATTTTCTATATTCTTTGTTTACATTCCAAATGATTTCCCCTTTCCTGGTTCCCCCCTCCCCATAAGTCCCATAAGCCCTCTTCCCTCCACCAGTTCCCCAATCAGCTCCCTCCCACTTCTCTGTCCTGGCAATCGCCTACATTGCTACATCAAGCCTTTCCAGGATCAGGGCCTTCTCCTTCCTTCTTCTTGGGAATGATTTGATATGTGAATTGTGTCTTGGGTATTCAGAGCTTCTGGGATAATATCCACTTATCAATGACTGCATTCCATGTGTGTTCTTTTGTGAATGGGTTATCTCACTTAGGATGATACTTTCCTGTTCCAACCATTTGCCTAAGAATTTCATGAATTCATTGTTTTTAATTGCTGAGTAGTATTCCATTGTCTATATATACAACATTTTCTGTATCCATTCTTCCATTGAGGGACATCTGGGTTCTTTCCAGCTTCTGGCTATTATAAATAAGGCTGCTATGAACATAGTGGAGCATGGGTCCTTATTGCATGCAGGAGAATCATCTGGGTATATGCCCAGGAGTGGTGTAGCAGGGTCCTCCAGAAGTGTCATACCCAGTTTTCTGAGGAACCGCCAGACTGATTTCCAGGGTGCTTATACCAACTTGCAGTCCCACCAGCAGTGGAGGAGTGTTCCTCTTTTTCCACATCCTTGCCAACACCTGCTGTCTCCTGAGTTTTTAATCTTAGCCATTCTGACTGGTGTGAGGTGAAATCTCAGGGTTGTTTTGATTTGCATTTCCCTAATGACTAATGATGTTGAACACTTCTTAAGGTGCTTCTCAGCCACTCGAAGTTCTTCAGCTGAAAATTCTTTGTTTAGCTCTGTACCCCATTGTTAATAGGGTTATTTGGCTCTGTGGAGTCTAACTTCTTGAGTTCTTTGTATATATTGGATATTAGCCCTCTGTCGGGTGTAGGGTTGGTGAAGATCTTTTCCCAATTTGTTGGTTGCCGTTTTGTCCTTTTGACAGTGTCCTTTGCCTGTCAATTCTTGATCTTAGAGCATAAACTATTGGTGTTCTGTTCAGGAACTTTTCCCCTGTGCCCATGTCCTTAAGGGTTTTCCCCAGTTTCTTTTCTACTAGTTTCAGGGTGTCTTGTTTTATGTGGAGGTCCTTGATGTATTTGGATTTGAGCTTAGTACAAGGAGATAAGAATGGATCAATTTGCATTCTTCTGCATGCTGACCTCCAATTGAACCAGCACCATTTGTTGAAAAGGCTATCTTTTTTCCATTCAATGGTTTTAGCTCCTTTGCCAAAAATCAAGTGACCATAGGTGTGTGGGTTCATTTCTGTGTCTTCAATTCTATTCCATTGATTTACCTGCCTGTCACTGTATCAATACCATGCAGTTTTTAACACTATTGCTCTGTAGTACTGCTTGAGGTCCAGGATACTGATTCCCCCAGAATTTCTTTTACTGTTGAGAATAGTTTTAGCTATCCTGGGTTTTTTGTTATTCCAGATGAACTTGAGAATTGCTCTTTCTGATTCTATGAAGAACTGAGTTGGGATTTTGATGGGAATTTCATTGAATCTTTAGATTGCTTTTGATAAGATGGCCATTTTTACTATGTTAATCGTACCTATCCAGGAGATTGGGAGAGATTTTCATCTTCTGATATTTTCTTCAATTTCTTTCTTCAGAGACTTGAAGTTCTTATCATGCAGATCTTTCATGTGCTTGGTTAGAGTCAGAACAAGGTATTTTATATTATTTGTGACTATTATGAAGGGTTTTGTTTCCCTAATTTCTTTCTCATCCTGTTTATCCTTTAGTAGAGAAAGACCACTGATTTGTTTGAGTTAATTTTATATCCAGTCACTTTGTGGACGTTGTATATCAGCTGTAGGAGTTCTCTGGTGGATTTTTGGGGGTCACTTAAGTATAATATCATATCATCTTCAAATAGTGATACGTTGTCTTCTTCCTTTCCAATGTGTATCTCTTTGACCTCCTTTTGCTGTCTAATGGCTCTGTCTAGGACTTCAAGTACTATATTGAATAGGTAGGGAGAGAGTGGGCAGCCTTGTCTAGTCCCTGATTTTAGTGGGATTGCATCAAGTTATGTTTTCTTTCCCATGCATTTTCTCATTAAAATGTGCTTTGAATTTACCTGTTTGCAAACCTGTCATTCTTGTTCCTGGGTTTTAATTGTTGTAACTGGGAGCTTTCCATCCATGTGTAAGTTCCCTGAATGACGGCTCTGAGACTTCTATGTATGAATACATGTCAAGGCCAAAGGTTTTGGCTCTGTTCTCCATCTAGCACACATCGTTCTCAGTTTTGCAGGCAAATGAATGGATGGAACTAGAAAACATCCTGAGTGAGGTAACTCAGACCCAATGGTTTTGTTTTTTTTTTTAATGATGAAAATCTGAAGGAGTTTGTGATACCATAAGAAAAACAACAACATCAACTAACCAGACACCCCAGATCTCTGAGGAACTAAACAACCAAAAAAAGAGTACATATGGAGCAACCCATGGCTCTAGATGCATATGTAGCAGAGGATAGCCTTGTTGGGCATCAGTGGGAGAAGAGGCCCTTGTTTCTGTGAAGGCTTGGTGTCCCAGTGTAGGGGAATGCCAGGGTAGGAAGGCAGGAGTTGGGTGGGTGGGTAGGGGAGCACCCTCATAAAATCAGGGGAGGGGAGGGAATAGCGACTTTCAGGAGGGGAAACTGGTAAAGGGGATAACATTTGATATGTAAATTAATAAAATATCCAATAAAAACACAAAAGGAAAAATCTGTCTTTTAGCTTTGAACTTCTAGGCTGTGACTTTCATAAGTGCAGTTTTTTGTTGTTGTTGTTGTTGTTGTTGCTTTGGTTTATTTTTTTTGTTTGTTTGTTTGGGTTTTTTTTTTTTTTTTTTGCTTACCCATAAAGTTGCATAACAGCTGACTCTCCAAAGATTAATTATTAATAATTTGATGCTGACTTAATTTTATCATAAAAAGTTGCTGATAAAACAAATTCCTGATTATGAATGCCTATGTCTTCCCGTATTGCTTTTGACTTTATTGTTTAAGCCAAGTTTTCTCACTAAACCTGGAACTCACCAATTCCAGGAATCCTCCTCTCAACCCCACCTCCATCTATGAGGCAACCTGGTGCATACCATCACACCTTGCTTTTTACACAGATGTATGGATCCAAACCTAGATCTTCATGCTTGAATGAAAAACACTTTACAAACTGAATCATTTTCTCAGCTTCTAAATGCCTTGCCTATATGTAATTTTGTTCATTGTATAGATTATATATGGTGAAAAATGAGATGAAGTAAAAAGTAAAAGATCAAGTGCTTGCTGACAGGAGCCTGATATAGCTGTCTCCTGAGAGGCTCCAAAAGAGCCTTACCAATACAGATGTAGATGCTTGCAGTCATCCTTCAGACTGAGTACAGTGACCCCAATGGAGGAGTTAGGGGAAGGACTGAAGGAGCTGAAGGGGGTTCCAAACCCATAGGAGAAAAACAATATCAACCTACCAGAACCCCCGAGAGCTCCCAGGGACTAAAGCACCAACCAAAGAGTACAAATGGAGGGACCCATGGCTCCAGCTACATATGTAGCAGAGGATGGCATTATCTGGCATTAATGGAAAGAGAGGCTCTTGGTCCTATGAAATCTTGATGCTCTAGTGTAGGGAAATGCTAGGACTCCTAAGGCAGGAGTGGGTAGTTGAGGGGAGCACCCTCATAGAGGCAGGGGGAGGGGAATGGGATAGGAGATTTCCGGGGGGAACCAGGAAAAGGGATAACATTTGAAATGTAAATAAATAAAATAACTAATAATTTTTTAAATAAAAGATCACTTCTACCACGATAATAAATTATTGGAATAGTCTATTACTTGTGGAGGGAAAATTAGACTTTTAGGGATGTATGTCAATGTTTGTGCATACTGAAGTGGCAATAGGACAGAAATTCCTACACAATCACAAAATGGACTGTAATCAACTTTGTGTTTTCTTGTATTTTCCTTCTCTTTGAATGGAGTCACAATGTGCCCTCTAAATGCATGTACATATACACTTTGATAACTTTATGTGTAACTTTAATTCTTTTATTTATATTTATTGCAGAAGGTGATAAAATAGACTAGCATCTAAATAAATACATTTGTGGATATACAAAACTGTATAACTTGGCATCATAACAGGCCATGGCATTTGGTTTGCAAAAAAGTTATAATCATTAAGATCTAACTGATAATGGAATATAAGTAAAAATCACACAAGCAATATTATTCAAAATTTTACCAGTATCTCCAAGATAAGCATCTTATCTGCTGTGTTTCATTTCAAACTGTTACAACTCATTAAACAGAAAATAATAGAAAAAAAAGGAGATACTTCTGTATAAATGAGCCCCGGCAGTCTACTAATGTAGAAACAGCATTTTGTCTGTGTTTTTCCCCATTTTCCTAAATTGGAGTTGAAATCTTCAGATAAACTTTGCTCTTCAAGAGGATAAATTTACATTTAGTCTCTTAATTTCCATTTACCTTCTCTTATTTCAAATTCTCTTTCTTGTTTGCCTATAGTTTATATTCATTTACTTAACCTTTTCAGTTTTTTCACACTTTAAATTTTCATTTTATATTTCTGCTTACTTTCTTTATCCTACAAAGTCAACTTACATAATTTTATTTTTATCAATTAGTTCAATAAAGAATTTATAATCAAATAAAATATTACATAATTTCTGTTTTATAATGACACTAGATTAAAATATATTTACATGGAATGTTTATCATTCCATGTAAGCACAGGGAAATTAATCAGAGCTTCAGATTGTTCTTGTTCATGAGAATACTTATTTCTTTAACTCACATAGGAAATACATGGAGATCACCACATTGACCTGTGATTCAGATCATGCTGAAAACCAAGAAACTAAAAATCGAATCCCTTATCCAGTATCCAGTCATCATAACTTCTCTCCCAAGACAATTAATCTTCTTAATGAAACACAGGAGTTAAGAGACTCATTAACTATGGGACCAACCTTGGAACACTATTTTCATTTTCTTAGCTACTTCCAAAAGTCATTATCTTGACTATGAGTGTGGGGAAAGAAACTTCTGTAAAATAAACAATAGAAAGATGAAAGACAAAATTGCAATTGTACTAGTAGAAATAATCTGAACCTAAAATCAGGACAACAAGGGACCCTTAGAGATCATGATTTTCTACTTAAAATATTATCAGTAAAAATAAGGTATTTTTATTTGAATAATGTTATTTAATAAGTAGTACCAGAGAATAAAATAAATTTCGTACTTTTATTTATATTTTCTTTGGAAAAATAAATTTAGAAACTTCAATATATATCATCTTAAATTTCTATTTATTCTCTTTTGTTCCACCTTATTAGTAAGTATAAAACATTTTAATAGACGTTGAGAAAGAGTCTATGTAGAAAAGGGCAGAGGTTTTCTTCAGCTCTGCCTTCAGAGGTCCACTTTCCTATGATCACGTTAATTTCTTGGATGAAAAGAGGATCCTCTGCATCATGGTTTTGAAGGCTTGCTTTACTTGCTGGTTCCTCAGTGTGTAGATGAAGGGGTTCAGGAGAGGAGCCACCGAAGTGTTGAGCACAGCTACTCCTTTGCTTAAAGTCACCCTCTCCCTTGCAGGGGGCTCAATGTACATGAGGATGCAGCTGCCGTAAGAGAGGGAGACAACTATCATGTGGGAGGAGCAAGTTGAAAAGGCCTTTTTTCTTTGATTTGTAGAAGGAATTCTCAGAATTGTCCGGATAATATTTGTGTAGGAGAGAATAATTAATGTCAAGGTGACCATGAGTGTTACCACAGCTAACAAAAATGCCATGAGTTCTAGAAAGTGAGTGTTTGAGCAAGAAAGCTGCAAAATTGGAGAAGAGTCGCAAATAAAATGGTCAATTATGTTGGAGGCACAGAAGTCTAACTGTAACAGAAGGATGATTGGTGGGAAGATAATCATGAATCCTGCAAACCATGAGCTAAAGACAAGAAGAATGCACACACGGTTGTTCATGATGGTTGTGTAGTGCAGAGGCTTGCAGATGGCAACGTAACGATCATAGGACATGGCAGCCAGAAGGTAAAATTCTGTCACTCCCAAGAAAATGAAAAAGAATAGCTGAGCCACACAGCCATTGTAGGAAATAGTTCTGTCTCCTGTCACAATCGTGACAAGGAATCTGGGAATGCAGACGGATGTGAATGATATCTCTAGGAGTGAGAAATTGCGCAGGAAGAAATACATGGGTGTCATCAGATGGACATCTGAGAGGGTGAGGGTGATAATGATGAGGTTCCCAGTCACACTTAGCATGTAGGTAACAAGAAGAAATGTGAAAACCACAATCTGCCACCGTGGATCATCTGTTAGTCCAAGAAGAATAAAATCTGTCACTGCTGTGGAATTTCTCATCATAGTCTCTGCTTCTAAAGGCATTTCCTAAATAGATAAAGAAATAAGAAACCAACTTTGCTAATAAAGAAATGAATTTGTTACCTGTGTCTAGTTTATTTTACTCATACTGTCCATCAGATACATCTATGATGTCATAAATGTCAAGATAACTATGTCTCCTTTGTAAAACTGGATATTGTCAATCCTGAACATCTATGCCCCAAATGCAAGGGCACCCTCTTTTGTAAAAGAAACTTTATTAAAACTAAAAGCACACATTGCACCTAACACAATAATTGTGGGTGACTTCAACACTGCACTTTCCTCAATGGACCGATCAGGAAAACAGAAACTAAACAGGGACACAATGAAACTAATTGAAGCTTTGGACCAATTAGATTTAACAGATATATATAGAACATTCTATCCTAAAACAAAAGAATATACCTTTTTCTCAGCACCTCATGGTACCTTCTCCAAAATCGACCATATAATTAGTCACAAGACAGACCTCAACAAATATAAGAGGATCGAACTAATCCCATGCCTCCTATCTGATCACTATGGAGTAAAAGTGGTCTTCAATAGCAACAGAAACAACAGAAAGCCCACATACACGTGGAAACTGAACAATACTCTACTCAATGATACCTTGGTCAAGGAAGAAATAAAGAAAGAAATTAAAGACTTTTTAGAACACAATGAAAATGAAAACACAACATACCCAAATCTATGGGACACAATGAAAGCAGTGCTAAGAGGAAAACTCATAGCCCTGAGTGCCTCCAAAAAGAAAATGGAGAGAGCATACATTACCAGCTTAATGACACACCTGAAAGCCCTGGAACAAAAAGAAGCTATTTCGCCCAGGAGGAGTAGAAGGCAGGAAATCATCAAACTCAGGGCCGAAATCAATCAAGTAGAAACAAAGAGAACCATACAAAAAATCAACAATACGAGGAGCTGGTTCTTTGAGAAAATCAACAAGATAGATAAACCCTTAGCCAGAATGACCAAAGGGCACAGAGAAAGTATCCAAATTAACAAACTTAGAAATGAAAAGGGAGATATAACAACGGAAACTGAGGAAATCCAAGAAATCATCGGATCCTACTACAAGAGCCTATACTCAACACAACTGGAGAATCTGGAGGAAATGGACAATTTCCTTGACAGATACCAAATACCAAAATTAAATCAGGACCAACTAGACCATCTAAACAGTCCCATAATGCCTAAAGAAATAGAAGGAGTCATAGAAAGTCTTCCAACCAAAAAAAGCACAGGACCAGATGGCTTCAGTGCAGAATTCTACCAGACCTTCAAAGAAGAGTTAACACCAATACTCTTCAAACTATTCCACAAAATAGAAACAGAAGGAACACTACCCAATTCCTTCTACGAAGCCACAATTACGCTGATACCAAAGCCACACAAAGATCCAACAAAGAAAGAGAACTTCAGACCAATTTCCCTTATGAACATCGATGCAAAAATACTCAATAAAATTCTTGCCAACCGAATCCAAGAACACATCAAAACGATCATCCACCATGATCAAGTAGGCTTTATCCCGGGAATGCAGGGTTGGTTCAATATACGGAAATCCATCAATACAATCCACTACATAAACAAACTCAAAGAACAAAACCACATGGTCATTTCATTGGATGCTGAAAAAGCATTTGACAACATTCAGCATCCCTTCATGCTTAAAGTCTTGGAGAGAACAGGAATTCAAGGCCCATACCTAAACATAGTAAAAGCAATATACAGCAAACCGGTAGCCAGCATCAAACTAAATGGAGAGAAACTTGAAGCAATCCCACTGAAATCAGGGACCAGACAAGGCTGCCCCCTTTCTCCTTATCTTTTCAATATTGTACTTGAGGTACTAGCTCGGGCAATTCGACAACATAAGGAGGTCAAAGGGATACAAATTGGAAAGGAAGAAGTCAAACTATTATTATTTGCAGATGACATGATCGTCTACCTAAGTGACCCAAAGAACTCCACTAGAGAGCTCCTACAGCTGATAAACAACTTCAGCAAAGTGGCAGGTTATAAAGTCAACTCAAGCAAATCAGTGGCCTTCCTATACTCAAAGGATAAGCAGGCTGAGAAAGAAATTAGGGAAATGACCCCCTTCACAATAGCCACAAACAGTATAAAGTATCTTGGGGTGACTCTTACCAAACATGTGAAAGATCTGTATGACAAGAACTTCAAGACTCTGAAGAAGGAAATGGAAGAAGACCTCAAAAAATGGGAAAACCTCCCATGCTCATGGATCGGCAGAATCAATATAGTTAAAATGGCCATTTTGCCTAAAGCACTATACAGATTCAATGCAATACCCATCAAAATCCCAACTCAATTCTTCACAGAGTTAGAAAGAGCAATTATCAAATTCATCTGGAACAACAAAAAACCCAGGATAGCTAAAACTATTCTCAGCAACAAAAGGAAATCTGGGGGAATCAGTATCCCTGACCTCAAGCAATACTACAGAGCAATAGTGTTAAAAACTGCATGGTATTGGTACAGTGACAGGCAGGAGGATCAATGGAACAGGATTGAAGATCCAGAAATGAACCCACACACCTATGGCCACTTGATCCTCGACAAAGAGGCTGAAAACATCCAATGGAAAAAAGATAGCCTTTTCAACAAATGGTGCTGGTTCAACTGGAGGTCAGCATGCAGAAGAATGCGAATTGATCCATCCTTGTCTCCTTGTACTAAGCTCAAATCCAAATGGATCAAGGACCTCCACATAAAGCCAGACACTCTGAAGCTAATAGAAAAAAAACTGGGGAAGACCCTTGAGGACATCGGTACAGGGAGAAAGTTTCTGAACAGAACACCAATAGCGTATGCTCTAAGAGCAAGAATTGACAAATGGGACCTCATAAAATTACAAAGTTTCTGTAAGGCAAAGGACACCATCAAGAGGACAAATCGGCAACCAACAAATTGGGAAAAGATCTTCACCAATCCTACATCAGATAGAGGGCTAATATCCAATATATATAAAGAACTCAAGAAGTTAGACTCCAGAAAACCAAACAACCCTATTAAAAAATGGGGTACAGAGTTAAACAAAGAATTCTCACCTGAAGAACTTCGGATGGCGGAGAAGCATCTTAAAAAATGCTCAACTTCATTAGTCATTAGGGAAATGCAAATCAAAACAACCCTAAGATTTCATCTTACACCAGTCAGAATGGCTAAGATTAAAAATTCAGGAGACAGCAGGTGTTGGAGAGGGTGTGGAGAAAGAGGAACACTCCTCCACTGCTGGTGGGGTTGCAAATTGGTACAACCACTCTGGAAATCAGTCTGGCGGTTCCTCCGAAAACTGGGCACCTTACTTCCAGAAGATCCTGCTATACCACTCCTGGGCATATACCCAGAAGACTCCCCACCATGTAATAAGGATACATGTTCTACTATGTTCATAGCAGCCCTATTTGTAATTGCCAGATGCTGGAAAGAACCCAGGTATCCCTCAACAGAAGAGTGGATGCAAAAAATGTGGTATATCTACACAATGGAGTACTATTCAGCCATTAGAAACAATGAATTCATGAAATTCTTAGGCAAATGGATGGAGCTAGAGAATATCATACTAAGTGAGGTAACCCAGACTCAAAAGGTGAATCATGGTATGCACTCACTAATAAGTGGATATTAACCTAGAAAACTGGAATACCCAAAACATAATCCACACATCAAATGAGGTACAAGAAGAAAGGAGGAGTGGCCCCTGGTTCTGGAAAGACTCAGTGAAACAGTATTCAGCAAAACCAGAACGGGGAAGTGGGAAGGGGTGGGTGGGAGGACAGGGGAAGAGAAGGGGGTTTGCGGGACTTTCGGGGAGTGGGGGGGCTAGAAAAGGGGAAATCATTTGAAATGTAAATAAATTATATCGAATAATAAAAAAAAAAAAAAAAATGCCCACAGTAGAAAAAGGAAGCTGGAAGTCCATCCCTAGGAAGTTCAATGTGGAAGAAAAGCTCAATTGGCAACTCAGAGGACTCTTCCAAATTCCCTAGTTGCTTTCAACTGGATGCTTGTATGCCCCCAATCTGATGATGTTACTTTTTGTTGTTGTTGTTTTGTTTTGTTTTGCTTTGTTTGAGACAGGGTTTCACCATGTAGCCCTGGTTATTTTAAAACTCACTCCACAGCCCAGACTTGTCTCAAACTCAGAAATTCAGCTGCCTCTGTGCTGGAATTAAAGGTATGCACACCACCAAAAAAAAAAAAAAAAAAAAAAACTGGATATTATTTTACAATGTACACAAACAGAATAGCACTACATATTACTTTATATTTGTAACATAGTCACGGTAATCCTAATGTTTTCAAAGAGTATAAATTTGTACTCATTTAGGATAAATAAGTTTAGATAGCTAGTGGGTAGTACGTATATTAACTAAAGCATTGTTAATACTGTTGCATTGTTAAATAAAATTTACTTTGGAAGGAGATTTTATGAACTCTTGCAGGAAAAGGAAAAACAATAACTAGAAAATGATGGATAAAATAATTTTCTTAATTACAGTAATCATTTTACTACATATATGTGTCAAGACATACTTGTATACATTATATATATATATTCATATAATTCATTATATATATATATATTCATATATATATATGAATAAAATTCCTGGTTAAACAAATATACTTAAAAATTATTGTTGCCATCATTATTTAAAATTGATTTTGTGGTATATCAAACAAAATACTTTAAAATGCTCTCTTCTTACTCATTTCATAATCACAACTTTATTTTCTTCACCATGTCCTCAGATATTTAGTCACAAGTCTATGTCAACTGAATAGTTCCCAAAGCAAGAAAATGCCCAAGAACTCATTTTTAGTATGGTACAGTTCTGTAAAAGATTTTCTTTTATAGTGCTTTCCTCTACATTTTTAAAACTCTCTGTCTTATCTTTCTTTACCTCTCTTCAAAACTTTATGCTTCTTGGAGCTAATTCTGTGCTTTGGAGAAATGTGTTTCTGGCATGCACACATGGACATGTCTAATAGATGAAAGACTCTCAAGTCTAATTTCAATGTCTATGTTGCAGGACATTTCCTATCTGCTATATGGATTGTTTGTAGGAATCTAATTACTCTATTATTGGACATGTTTAATTCACCACATTCCTATCTTGAAACTGCCCCATGACATACAAAGCAATTCTCACAAAAATGACTTTATCTTATTTTGTTGTGAGACAAGTCTTGTTACGTTACCATTCTGGTTTGAATTCATAATCTCATGCCTCAGCATCATGAACTCTGAGACTACAGATGTGTACTGCTACTCGAGACTCTAATTTTATTTTTGTAAACTCTAAGTGTTCTTCCCTGTTTTATTTTCAATGTTGTAAAGCACTTTTATGCAACATAGTTTATTCTCCTTTGTAAATAATAAATGGCACACAGTTCAACATTCAAAGTAGCTTTTCAGGAGAGGAAGATTATTTTCTTTCTTCCATATTCTGCATCCATAATCAGTTTTGATGTTATACAGATGTTTTTATTTTTTAAATCTGTTCATTCATGCATAAAGTTATTTCAAAGTTTTAGTTTTGCCTCTATGTCCAGGCAACTTGCCCCAGTTTACTCTGTTCTCTGCAAACTTTACAAGTGTTACTGCTGTAAAGCAGAATATTATTTTCTTGTCATTAGTTCATTCATTTCAAAGGTCAATGAATTTACCTCAGATTTTTACCTGTCTGTTTTCATGCAAATAATGAAGTCTCACTTTCCATCATCTGTTCCTTGTGATCACATACAGCAGGTCTGCAGCTTCATGTCTTCCAGTTTTACATGTTGGAGCCTAATCTTTGCAATCCATGTCACAAAATTCATATGCAAAGCCAAAACCAAGTATGCATGCTTACTATAGCAAACGACTGCTTTCACTTTTGTACAAACTGATCCCATGGCTTCCACAAATGAAAAAGTATCGCAAGCTGGTGAGATGATAAGAACATGGAAAAGTATTTAATCCCATGACTTATAATATTGTTTCATTGCAGTGCTAAATTATTATTTTATTCATATATGTAACAGATATTGTATTGTTTAATTATATATTGCTTCTATAGAACACAAATACATACTCAAAAAGTAAAAATACTTTTTTATACTTATACTCCTGAAAAAACATACTTTCTTTTTGCTAAATATTACTGAAATAGCCACTGTCATTTCTAATGGCTCATTAATTTATTTTAGTCACTTTTTAATACCTTTAAAAATAGTTTTATAACTCTTTGACCCTATGTTATCCTATACTTGTAATCAAATCTTCAAAATATCGATAATAAAATAATTAAATAAATAAATAAAATCCTAAGAATTCTTTCTGAAAAGACACATATCAACTCATTTCTCCTCATGAATGCAAGCACAACTAAGAAGCTGTGGCCCAGATTACTGTATCTCTGTACCTAAAGAAACAATGCCTTGATAGTTAAAAATGAATCATCACTAAAAAGGTTAATATAATTTCTTTACTAGCTTGATGAGTGAGATGATAGAGCGATGGCAGAGCAATGCTATTCAGGCTAGTCCTAATTTTATCTGCTCTATTTAGCTTGGACCCAAGGGGATGGTTGATGAGTAAACAGAAGACACCATGGAGAATAGATCCTCAGGATACTTAGTAGTAACGTGTCCAAGTTACTGTATATAATTTAGAATTGTTTAGGTATAAATGACCTGATATCAAAGCAGAAAAATAATTTATATTTTTATAATTAACTATAACTTTATGACGAGAAAAGAATAGAGATTAGAGGCTGGAGAGATGGCTTAGCAGTTAAGAACACTCGGTGCTTTCGTGGAGGAACAGCATTTGGTTTTCGGTATTTCATAAGTGGTTTACACCATATGCAATTCTAATTCCAGGAAATCTGACACCCTCTTCTGAATTGTATTGTTGCCAGGAATATATGTGGTATATATACATATATGCATGTATATGCATATATATGTAAAACAGTTATATACATAAAATAAACAAATATAAAAATAGAGATCAATAGCATCTAAATGGCAACATATTAAACTGTGAATGAGTAGGAATTTTCCATTTTGGAGGCAAATGATAGTTAATTATGGAGTTTTAGAACAATTTAAGGTACCCACTGTTCTGCATGATGAAAGATAATAAGACTTTACGGTTTTATATCTTTCAACAAATTGTGATTATCATCACTATCACTTGTTCATTCAGTCATTATTTTTGAAAATCAATCCTGTTTTGAGTTGTTATGCCTTAGGGTTTTTTTATGCCTTTGAGTATAGATGCCTATACTGGCTGGTTTTGTGTGTCAACTTGACACAAGCTGGAGTTATCACAGAGAAAGGCACCTTGCTTGAAGAAATGCCTGCATGAGATCCAGCTGTAAGGCATTTTCCCAATTAGTGATTAAGGGTGGGAGGGCCCATTGTGGGTGGTGCCATCCATCTGTGGGCTGGTAGTCCTGGGTTCTATAAGAAAGCAAGCTGAGCAAGTCAGGGAAAGCAATCCAGTAAGAGGCAACCCTCCATGTCCTCTACATCAGCTCCTGCCTCCAGGTTCCAGCCCTGTGTGAGTTCCAGTCCTGACTTCCTTTGATGATGAACAGCAATGTGGAAGTGTAAGTTTAATAAACCCTTTCCTCCACAACTGGCTTCTTGGTCATGATGTTTTGTGCAGGAATGCAAACCCTGACTAAGACAATCCCTTAGATTATAGGCATACAGTAATAATAAAGGCAGCACTCATTTGGATTTTACTTTCCCAAAACAGTGATAATTAAACATAATTTTGGAATCTGTCCCTTCTTCAAGTTCAATGCCAATAACATTCTTCCTGCACACATACCTTTTATTTTACTAACATAATTATAAAATTTCTTCCTCCTCTTTCCTCTCTCTAATCCTTCCCATATACTCTCTTTCAAATCTCTGGCTCCTTTTTCCTACATTGTTGTTTTACACACACACACACACCTCTATACATAAATATAACCTTCTCAGTATGTGTCAGTATGTGTAATGTTATTTTTATGTAAATGTTTCAGATATGACCATTTGGTATTAGATAACCAATTGGCATGCCCAATAGACATACTGGATATATTGTCTTGCTAATCTGTTAGTGTAGACAATCAGTGTTTCATTGCCTAATAAAATGGATGATTTCATATCAAATAAGTGGTCACAGATTCTTAGTATTTTAAGGGTCTGTTTCGTAGGGATACTTTTAATATCAAGTGATATGGAAGAGAAGAGAATTCGCTCTACATGGTTACATATAAAATCATACAATACACATTAAAGAATGGCTCACATTGGGGAATCATCTTTTTATTGAATATAATCTTCATTTACATTTCAAATGCTAAAACCTTTCCAGGTTTCCTCCCTCCCCTAAAACCTCCAACCTCTCCTCCCACCCCCTGTCTCCAAGTATATGCCCTCCACTCAACCCACTCCCACCTCTCCCTCTCAATTTCCCTTTGCTGGAGCATCTATTGAGCCTTCATCTGACCAAGGACCACTCCTCCCACTGATGCCTGACAAAGCTTTCCTCTTCCACATTTTTGGCTGGAATCATGTGTACTCCTTGATTGATGGTTTAGTCCCTGGGAGTCCTGGGATGTCTGGGTTGTCAACATTGTTGTTCTTTCTATGGGGCTGTAAACCCCTTCAGCTCCTCCAGACTGCCCTCCAGCTCCTCCATTGGGGACCCCACGCCCAGTCCAATGGTTGGCTACCAGCATCTGCCTCTGTATGTGTAAGGCACTGTCAGGCCCCCTCCAGAGACAAACATGACATGCTCCTTTTCGTATGTACTTCTTGTCATCCATAATAGGGTTGGGGTTTGGTGACTGTTTTTAGGATGAATCCCCAGGTAGGACAATCTCTGGGTGGCCTTTCCTTCAGTCTCTGCTCCACACTGTGTCTCCTTTATTGCTTCTGTAAGTATTCTGGAGAGGATGTGGGGAAAGGGAAACACTTCTCCATTGTTGGTGGGATTGCCAGGTGGTAAAACCACTCTGGAAATCAGTTTGGCGATTCCTCAGAAAATTAGAAATAGTACTACCTGAGGACCCAGCTATACCACTCCTGGGCATATACCAGGAAGATGCTCCAACATGTAATAAGGACACAAGCTCCACTATGTTCATAGCAGCCTTATTTATAATAGCCAGAAACTAGAAAGATCCCAGATATCCTTCAACAGAGGAATGGATACAGAAATTGTGGTATATATACACAATGGAGTACTATTCAGCTATTAAAAACAATGAATTCATGAAATTCTTAGGCAAATGGATGGAACCCGAAAGTGTTATCCTGTGTGAGGCAACCCAAAGACAAAAGAACACACGTGGTATGCACTCACTGATAAGTGGATGTTAGCCCAAAAGCTCAAAATAAACAAGTTACAATTCACAGACCACAGGAAGCTAAAGAAGGAGGACTGAAGCAGGGGTGCTTTGGTTCTTCTGAGAAGGGGAATTATCCTAAAGACACTGACCAAACTGATTCCCCATGAGAGCTTCCTTTTTTTATGTGAGGTAAAAATTTATTTTATTTGTAGGCCAATCTTGCATATTCCTCTGAATTAGTAGAGAGAAGCAGTCCTGAGTAAAATGAGAGGATATTTTTATATTCAAACTAAAGGACTATTTATATTCAAACTAAAGTAACTACATAGTAAATCATTACAAACTCAAATTGTTTTGCAGTTAGTAATTTAATTAAAAATCTGCCAGTTCTAAAAACATATCATGAACAGTGGAAACAATTTACACTGTGTAAATCTCAAGATAATAGAGGAAAAACAAGTCAAAATGACAAGTTGACCTTTAACTTTGGACATGATTGGAGAAAACACCATAGTTACGTAGAATCACAAACAATAATTCCAAATCTGCCACTTTGTCTTCTCCTTTGTCACCTTGATGTCATTGCAGGTATAAGTTACACCATCACAGGCTGGGTTAACTGAACTGAAATAAACGCCAGTGTGGAAAGTGCTGACAATACCTTTCTATGTATGGGCAGAAAACAAATATAAAATCCAGCACACAGCTTGGCGTGAACCCCAAGACTTACCAGCGTATAGCATGCCTTGTGTTATCTTGTCATTTGACATAAGAGAGTTCAGAATGTTCCTTTTTCTTTTAGCTTTCAGAATGTACATCTTATTTTTTGTTGTTGTTGTTAAATTGGATATTTTCTTTATTCACATTTCAAATGTTATTCCCTTTCCTGGTTTCCCCTCTGAAAACACCCTATGCTATCCCCACCCCCTTCCCCTGCTCACCAACCCACCCACTCCTGCTTCCAGGTCCTGGTATTCCCTTATACCAGGGCATCATGCCTTCTCAGGACCAAGGGCCTCTCTTCCTTTTGATGTCCAGCAAGGCCATCCTCTGCTTCATATGCAGCTGGAGCTATGGGTCCCTCCATGTGTACCCTTTGGTTGGCAGTTTAGACCCTGGGAGCTCTGGGGGTGCTGGTTGGAGAGCTGCCCTTTATAAATTCAATGCTGTACATTTAGGACTTCTTTCACCCCTGAGATATACATCAGCACTTTAAATGCATAACTACACCCAAGTTTGAAGTTCAAATCTCTGGTGAGTTTATCTGACTTAAAGAATGAAGTTACATTTACAATAGGAAAAGTGTTGGATATAGTCTCTGCATGTAGATAGGCATTGTCTAAAGGATTTTTGAAAAGTGAAAACTGAGCAAACACATAAAATATTTTAAATTTTATGACTCCAAAGAAAATGCAATTTACATAAATAAATCATTAATGTTTATTATCCATAATGTTCACATGAGAAAACTGAGCTGCTTCCATTGTGATTAAGGGGATACCATGTAAGTCACTACACAAAGGTAATTATTCTGCTATCATTATTAGGTGCATAAGCTCTATTGGTTTTAAGAAAACTGAATGAGAAAAAAATGAGAAAATGGTTACATATCATTATATATGATTACATTAGAACAAAAACTAATAGTTGCACTTTATTAAGCACATCATGCATATAGATATTTTGTGAGGAGTTTACACCAGTGGAGACCGTTACTCTCCCTAATTGTCAAACAATAGAACTCATTATACATTTAGACAAATTCCCAAGGTTACATCAAGATTTTACACTCTAAGATTCTACAGAGCTAGTAAAAAAAAAATCTGAGATGATATCTAGAGTGGTAGCATCTGAGGAGTGAGGCAGAAGTTTCTTGTTAATTGTTTAGCATGATGTATTTTGCTATTGCCTTATATCGAAATATTCCAAATTAAGAAGACACCCAGACTGTTCTATTCAGGGAAATTTAATCATAAAAATTAAAATGGTGGCTTAGTGAATCAAAGAGAATTTCTCCCTGTCTATGCCTCCAGTGGAAATCCTGGAAGGTATGTCTTCAAAGAAGAGAGAGAGAATGTATACTTGCAGTCTGTTGAATAAGCATTTTTTTTTCAAAAAATCATTCAGTACTGTTATCAAACTTCATCAGAGAAGTTTCTTTTATAGTGTGTTAAATACAGAGACTCATGGCTGGACAAACAGCAGAGAATAAGTGTGTATTGAGTGCTCAGGCACAAACGCATCACATCTGTGCCACAAACCCTCCTTGAAAGGCTCAGAGGCCAATGTGGGAGAATGGAATAAAATGGCTAAAAATGGTAAGAACTGAAGTTTGGGGACAAAACTGTCTCCTGGATGTGATAATACAGTTACACCCATGGGTGCACAGCTGCTACAGTTGCCTACATAAGGTCTGTACAAGGTCAGGCCAAATCAGCACTCCAACACGGAAGGGGAAGGGCACATGAGATCCCACAGCTAGCTAAGGAGCTATTGACAGCTGATAATTATTACGTAAGTAGGAGTCAGTTTTCTTTAGGAATATGGTCCCTGACAGATGACCGACCACGGTCCAGTGGATGGCCCCACAACCATGTGCGTCTGAGTATCAATAAGTAGATGATAAAAGCACTTGAGACTTGGCCTCCTTTCCCTCAGTCTCTTCTCCATTTTTGTTCCTGCAGTTCTTTTAGATAGGAACAATTCTGGGTCAGAGTTTTTTGACTATAAGATGGTAACCCTATCCCTCCACTTGATGCCCTGTTTTTCTACTGGAGGTGGACTCTACAAGTTCCCTCTACCTACTGTTTGGCATTTCATCTAAGGTCCCGCCCTTTGAGTACTGAGAGTCTCTCACTTCCCAGATCTCCCAGGTAGCATTCACTAGCTGGTCAAAACCCCTCCCCACTCCCACTCCACCACCACCACCACCCACACACACACACACACATACAGCAGAGGACGGCCTGGTCTGGCCTCAGTGAGAGAAGATGCACCTAACCCTCAAGAGACTTGAGGACCCAGGAGATGGGGACACCTAGTGGGGTGGGGGTAGAGACTAGGGAAGAGGAATGGGATAAGGAACTGTGGGAGGGCAGACAGGGAGGGGGATAACATCTGGACTCTAAACTGCTAAAAAAAAAAAAAAGAAAAGAAAAAAGAAAGATTAAAGATAACTAAAAAAAGATGAAAGATAACTAAAAAAAATTGAAGTAGATGAGGAGAGTGATATTGTATGCTTATATGAAAATTTGAAAGATAAATAAAAATGTACTTAAAATAAACTTTGATCACTGAATTATATGCAGGAAAGATGTGTGTTTGTGTAAGAATCATAGCAAAATATAAAATAATAAAATAAAAACCAGTAATTCTTTTTTTTCAGCTTGTATTTTTTTTATTCGATATATTCTTTATTGACATTTCAAATGATTTCCTCTTTCCTAGATCCCCCCCTCCCTGAAAGTCCCATAAGCCCTCTTCCCCCATTCACCCCTTACCACTTCCCTGTCCTGGTGTTCCCCTACACTGCTGCACTGAGCCTTTCCAGAACCAGGAGCCACTTCTTTCTTCCTTCTTGGACCTCATTTGATATGGGGATTGTGTCTTGGGTATTCCAAGTTTCTAGGCTAATATCTGCTTATCAGTGAGTGAATACCATGCGTATTTTTTTGAGACTGGGTTACCTCACTTAGGATGATGTTCTCCAGCTCCATCCATTTGTCTAAGAATTTTATAAAGTCTTTGTTTCTAATGGCTGAATAGTACTCCATTGTGTATATATACCACATTTTTTGTATCCATTCCTCCACTGAGGGGCATCTGGGTTCTTTCCAGCTTCTGGTTATTATAAATAGGGCTGCTATGAACATAGTGGAGCATGTGTCCTTATTACATGCTGGGGAATCCTCTGGGTATATGCCCAGGAGTGGTATAGCAGGGTCCTCCGGAAGTGTCATGCCCAGTTTTCTGAGGAACCCGAAGACTGATTTCCAGAGTGGTTTTACCAGCTTGCAATCCCACTAGCAGTGGAGGAGTGTTCCTCTTTCTCCACATCCTTGCCAACACCTGCTGTTTCCTGAGTTTTTAATCTTAGCCATTCTGACTGGTGTGAGGTGGAATCTCAGGGTTGTTTTGATTTGCATTTCCCTGATGATTAATGATGTTGAACATTTCTTAAGATGCTTCTCAGCCATCCAAAGTTCTTCAGGTGAAAATTCTTTGTTTAGCTCTGTACCCCATTTTTAATAGGGTTAGTTTGTTTTCTGGGGTCTAACTTCTTGAGTTCTTTGTATAAATAAATAAAAATGTACTTAAAATAAACTTTGATCACTGAATTATATGCAGAAAAGATGTGTGTTTGTGTAGAATCATAGCAAAAATAAAATAAAATAATAAAATAAAAACCAGTAATTCTTACAAAAAGAAAAAAAAACTGCCTTGTGTGGCCACAGTGGGAACTGATAAGCCTAGTCCTACAGTGACTTGATGTGCTTGGGGGAGGGGCAGACCCAGGGGTTTTCTTCTTTTCAAAGGAGAAAGAAAGGGAAAGGGGGTAGGGTCTATGTCAGGGGGTCCTACGGAAAGGAGAGGGTGACTGATACTGGGATGTAAAGTGAATAAATAAATTAATTAAAATGATGCTTGAAGAAATAGTAACAGTTTTAAATATATATAGAGAGAGAAGATAAAAGTAAATATTAATTTTGAGAAAATGTATTGATAATGGGACCAGGAAGTAGTTATTTTGAAATTTCTATTTGTTTATTAATTTAACAAATACATTTTACTGAATGAGTATAATTCAAAACATCCTTTGGGAGATAATATTGAGCCCAATGCTCTCTTTGCTTTAAAAAGAGAGCCATTAATAAAGATGGCTTGAAAACTGAAATTCTAGTACCTTATAAAAATTCCTTCATATGGACACTACAACTTCCTAGCACACTAACTTCGTTAAATGTACTTATGAGACTGATACACACCCTATTGCTTAGAATCCGAAGGATCCAGTGCATTGATAAAAAACAGAAATGTTTCTCGCTATACAACAGAACAAAAAGGAAAATCAATAATCCAAGCTTGGGGCTACATGAGCGTGTGAGTATTACCATGAGTGATCCACCTTCAGAGGCTTTAAGGCTTAGTGAAAAGTTGGTGGAGAATGGATAAGCAGCATCTATAAGTGAGATAAGGAATCACCAAATATAAAGTTGATAGAGATGGCTGAAGTTGGTGGTTCAGATAAATCCAAATATGATAGACTTTTGATAACAAGAAAAAGGGGAAGTATAATACAATGAAAGTGTGCTGCAGTCATGCTGTTACACTTGAGGTAATTGGGGGAAGAGTTAGGGAAGTCTGAATTTCTGTAACTAAATGATTTTCTTTGTTGTCCAAGATATTTAAAGTGTAATTTCAAAGGAATAATTCTTGGCTCCTGAACCTTTGGTTTCTCTGGGATATGTTAATTTATAAAAGTCCCTATGAACCTACTCTGATGTTTTACAAGTATTTATTTAATACTTTTATGAAGGAATACGCCATCTCAATAGCACTTAATTCTGAATTCTAATATTGTTGTGTATATTTTTATTTTGTAAAGTATCTCCCCTTCCATGGGACTTGATCCAGTGGATGCTTGTTGAATTATCCCCCTGATTAGAATTACTGTTCAGATATATATTGCTCATGTATTATGAGTTATTATGAGTTATTTATGAGTTTTTTCCTATTATCCCTTTTGCTTCTTCTTTAAAAAAAAAAAAAGCCAGAAAATATTTTCACTTAAAGGGGATTGCTCAAATCTTAGACAGGAAAAACCTTCAATATAGTTCACACAAATAAAAGTGTGAACTATACTGCTTCATGGGGCTGCTCTATTTTGTTTAATAAATTGAATGAATAAAAACAGTTATTAGTAGAAACAGAGGAATTGTTATTTTGTTCTTTCTGTTTATTAAACCGTATACTTTCTCTGTTACTTTTACAACTTTGTGATTTGAGCTCATGGTTACATTTTTTAGAATGTCCATTTAGTTATTTTCTTTTTTTACTACACTAACTAGGAATCATTACTGTGTAAAACAGACATTGTAGGCAATCCTTTTATACTTATATAGAACTTGATGTATGCTTTTTAAAAGTCCTTCAGCTAAAGAACTTTTCTTAAAGTGTGGAAATGGTTCCATCCTAAAATCCAATATTTATCACAAAATTACAGTGAGGGGCTAGAGACAGGACAGAAGTCTGAGGGTCAGCAGAATGAATGGAAATATGCAACCTCTGGGGTTGAGGAACTGTGGAAGAGTGGACCAGAGGTAGGCAATGACCGGACTGTAAAAAATTAAAAGTAATTTTAAAAAAGCAATAACAATTAGATAGATAGATAGATAGATAGATAGATAGATAGATAGATAGATGATAGATAGATAGATAGATAGATGATAGATAGATAGATAGATAGATGATAGATAGATAGATGATAGATAGATAGATGATAGATAGATAGATAGATAGATGATAGATAGATAGATAGATAGATAGATAGATGATAGATAGATAGATAGATAGATAGATAGATAGATAGATAGATAGATGATAGATAGATAACACCTGAGCTTGAACGTGCTTAGCACATGAGAAAGGAGGCTATAGCAAGGGCATCTGAAGTAGAGGCCACCATGAACTAAATAGTGAGACCCTCACTAAAAAAATACAACAAAATTAAGTAATAAATATTTTAGAATGAAATAATTGTGATTTTTAAAACTTTATAAAAATTAGTGAGAATTTATATTTGACAGGTTCCTGCTCATTTTTAGAAAACTGTTACCATCCGCATACAGATATTAAGAATACATTGTGTATGTATAATCATCCATTTAATTATTTACAAGATATTTTGATTATCCGCTACATATCTATTTTTTATGATTTTGTGTATATAGCACAGTTGTTTTTCCTAGCTATGATAAATACCAGAAACAGCTTGATATCTAGAATTTTAAGATGCAGTTCTTTTTAATTAAATATTACTTTAGTCTTTAATGTATTTAGGGGTTTGTTTGCATGTACCCTATTGTTTACATGTGGGCCTATTGCCCATGGAGGCTGAAAGGAGGTGTCGAATTTCATGGAGTTGGAGTTACAGATCACTGTGTGTCACTGTGTAGGTGCTGAAATGTAACCCCGATTCTTTGGAAGAAGAGTCAGTGCTCTTAACTGACAAACCATTTCCCCAGCCTAAGATATAGTTCTTCATATAACTCTTTACAAATAAAATTGGAAGAATATAGAGCCACCAGGAGGCCTTTGCCACTATTGGGGGATCATCATACCCTTATCCAAGCAATTGGAAGTAATATGATTATAACTCCCAAGTCAATCAATAAACACAAGCATGAAAATCAAGATGGCAGAAGTCAAGAATTTTCATGTATCACAGGCTTGTGATTTCAAGCCAACATGAGCACCTGTTTATCAATCGCAAAGCTGATCAGGTCAGAATATGGTCAAAAATGAGACACATGCTATCTATCTCTGTCAATGGCAACAATATCTGACCTATTCCTCTTAATGAGAATTTTAGAAAATGTATGTGGAATATATTCTTTTTTAGAAAAATCACAGCATCACTTATGGGAGTAAATAAACCAAACATTGCAAAGTCTATCAACAATATAATATTATACATGGGATTTTATACTCAGTGTATTCTGACTTCATAAATCCAGGTTTTGCTGTTAATCAATTTAAATACTATATTTGTAAGTTATTGGCTTTGAAATATTTAACTATCAGCCTCTAGTCTACATTACTAATTGCCTTATAAATTCAAGATAATAGAATTCTATTTTAAGAGATTTTACAAAATTGATACTCATATAACTTATCTAAACTGAAATATAATATGCACAGTATCCACACGTACAGTAGACATTAGATTTCCTATCAGAAATTCTAAATTTTAGATCCTGAGAATATAAATCAGCTGTCCAGAAAACTGAAATCATATAGGTATATCAAAATTTTGTTTGTTTTCCTTGTGTTAGTTTACATTTTCTGCTTTAAATTAATATAGTTACTAAATCTACAAGAGAATTATATTAATGGGGAGCAGCAATTGTAGGTACCTCATGAACTTGCTAAAAAAATTCACTTCATCAACATGTTAAAACAGGTAGAGACTGTCTTTACTGCAACAGTCACTGTAATAATCACTGCATATTTTTATTTCACCTTTTACTCCATTTCTCTTTATTATAATTATTGGTATAAAAATACGATTCATATGATTATAGTATTTTTTTAAATATTTAGTAGATACTTATATTTTTAATAAAAGCACCAATGATTGTGGCCATCTGATCTCACAGAATGCCAAATAGAACCAGATTTCCTGGTACCATTCTTTCCTGTTAAATGGTAAAAATGATAATTCTTAAATCCAGGTCCTGACACTGTCTAGCATGCCTAATGTATACATCCAAAAGTTAATATCTATGCTAATGTCCAAAAGCATGATCTAGACTTTCCATGTCATCCAAATAAAGTTCAATAAAAAAAGAAATATCAGAAAATCCTGAAGCAGTATTATTTTCCCAAATTTAGTAACTATAATGAGAATAAATTTATAGTAAGATGGTAAGGTACCAAATAATGATAATAAAGAAGAGTCCTGGTATGGGTTGCACAATAGAAAAATATCTTAAAGTATTTCATTTGTGTGTGTGTGTGTATGTATGTGTGTGTGTGTGTTCATGAAAAAAAGAAAAAAGAAAAATTACACACTCACAAGAAAACAATGGATGATAAATACCAAGGCCAGTAGACAGATGAACACACATAGAAATGATCCAAACATACTCTAAACATGGAATATCATTAAATATCAAAATGCCAACCCTATCACGAGTTGGCATGCCTTTACTCTGTTACCTATAAATTTGAAAAGAATAACTTGTGCCTTTAACTTTACAAATGTTTTCCTTTGCCAGAGAAAAGTACTACTTTTTGGATGCTGTCCTTAAAGGCTTGCTTCACTTGCTGGTTCCTCAGGGTATAGATAAATGGATTCATCATAGGAGCCACAGAAGTATTGAGAATAGCTACTCCTTTGGTCAATGACGCTCTTTCTTTGGCAGAAGGGTTGGCATACATGAAAATGCAGCTGCCATATGAGATGGAAATGACAATCATGTGGGAGGAGCAGGTGGAGAAAGCCTTTTTCCTCTGACTGACAGATGGAAGTTTCAAAATTGTCTTGACGATGAACATGTAGGAAAGAATGATCAACGCTAATGTGAAGAGCAGTATCACTATTGCAGAATAAAACCCGATAACTTCCAGGAGCCATGTGTCTGAACAGGATAACTGCAAGAGGGGGAAGTAGTCACAAGCAAAGTGATCAATGACATTGGAGCCGCAGTAGTCTAACTGAAGAAAGAGAATGACAGGGGGGAAGATGTTTAGGAACCCTGCCAGCCAGGCAGAGAAAACCAGCAATACACAGACCCTTCTGTTCATGATGGTTGTGTAGTGCAGTGGTTTGCAGATGGCCACATAGCGATCATAAGACATAGCTGTTAGAAGGTAAAATTCAGTGATGCCCATGAAGATGAAGAAAAACAGCTGAGCTGTGCAATTATTGTAGGAAATAGTTTTGTCTCTGGTAACAATTGTGCTTAGAAATCTAGGGATACAGACAGTTGTAAAGGTTATTTCTAGAACAGAGAAGTTCCTGAGGAAGAAATACATGGGGGTTTGTAGATGAGGGTCTACCAAGGTGAGGGTGATTATGGTCAAGTTTCCAGTGATGCTTAGTATGTACATGAGAATTAAAAAGAGGAAGATCACAACCTGAAGCCCAGGGTCATCTGACAGTCCCAATAGAATGAATTCTGTGGGCACTGTGTGGTTTTTCATTGTGAATCTTCTCTTTAAATACACAAAGTCTAACCCTCCATAACAGAAAATCCATAGAAAAATATTGAAGATAGGGCATGGTATTTAGAAAACATTTGTAAAGATGAATAGTCTTATGAAATAAAAATCTGTGTTTCTTTATTTTCCATTCAAATGACAAATAACATCTGTTGTTCAACCTGTTAACTGGAGATATAAATGTGGATTAAAAATTCTGATGATATCACTTAAACCATGTTTCCAATGTTTTAAAATATGTATAGTATACTTTTATTTATTTATACTATATCTATACTATAATAGTCCAAAAATCATAAGTTACCTAATGAAGCATGTAAAATAGTGTAACTTACATCCCCTTTCCTCAACATTGTAAAAATAAGTCTAGAACATGGTATCATCTAAATACACAGTTCAAAAGCTTAGAGAAGTAATCTAGTCTCACTTTCAAATTTGCATTTTGTAAAACTATATGCACTGTGGTTTAGGAAACTTTTGCCTCTGATGACCATCTCACTGGAGATGCAACCTGCATACTCATGGACATATTCGGACATTCTCTTCAATATTTCATACTTCAGTCTTTGGATAATGGCATTCTTCTCCCTATGTAATTTGCTTTTATAATACAAAGACCAGACATAAGAAAGGAAAACTTTTTTCTAAATAATGTCATTAGCTAGAAAAATTTAATTTATAAAATATATAGTTTAATTTTTAATACAACAGTGCTATATACATAAACAAATATATGGTCAAAGTAACATTTACAGGGAAGTAGCTATTCTTTCAAATAATTGAAAAATGCCCTTTAAAGGCTCTGTTTCTATCAGAGTGTAACATGAAACAGAGGGAATCAGAGAAAAGTCCAGTACTTATTGTTGGCTTTCCATTTGGGGGTCTAATTAATAGTGTCTTCTGTGACAACAGTTATTCCATTTCAGTGTTAAAGGGACTATAAATTCATCAAAAAATATTTTAGTTGGCATACAATTTAGTGGGTTTCATTCTGACATCTTCATACATATACATCATTGTATCTGCAATATACATAGAACAAGAATAAGATCCTGCTTCATTATCTGTCCTCATCCTTTCTCCTTGGTCTCCTTCCCACTCCCTTCTTGCTTTCATCTCTCTCTCTCTCTCTCTCTCTCTCTCTCTCTCTCTCTCTCTCTCTCTCTCTATCTATCTATCTCTCTCTCTCTCTTTCACATACACACATATGTACACATACACACAAACACAGAGAGACAGAGAGAGATACACATACACACAGAAAGGGAGACAGAGACAGTAGACAAGCAGACAGACAGACAGACAGTCTTAATTCTAGATTCTACATATGAAAGAGTGTGATATTAAGTCTTTTTCCCATCACACTATCTCCTTCCTTCCTTTATATCCCCCATTAAGACCTCCTTCAGTTTCACATTAAGTGAAATGTTATGTGCAGATAAGATTGTAAATGCTTACGTAAACTTGAATATTTTATAATATATTAAGATAACAAACTTACTTCTGAGTTCATCTTGAAAATGGAAGTCTGAAAGCCTACTGTCTTAAGTAGTCATGATTTCAGAGCCGGCAAGTTGGCTTGGTAACATTTGATTTCATCTTTACTGACGAACAAGATGATTTAACTTTGTGGTGTCTCTCCAGATTATATTTCTTTTTCTTAGAGACTAGTAGTATTTAACTCATGGTATGCTTAATTTCAGTTACTCTAAAATCTTTGAAATAATTTATTAGATTCCAATGGAGCTATCATTTCCCACTCTTCTGTGGACAAATATGGGAAAGTCTGATGGGAGCCCTTTTCCATTGCTTCTTCATACAGCACAAAGAACTTCCTAAAACATTTCCCTCTGCCTTTACCTGGGTGTCTTAGGTGAAGCTTTTGCAGCAACAGAACTTAAACCCACAAATAGTTAATATTTTCTTTAGGCTTAAGAGAATTTGTTGTTGTTGTTACAAATGATGGCTTGAATAATCAAAAATAAGGAAGATTTGTATCTGCGTATCTTTCAACCTGGACCTGGACTTGGACTCACTTTATCTGTATCTTTCTGTTAGCCCACGGGAATTGATAAACAAAGCGTGCCATGGAGAGACATCATTAATACAGAGATGAATCATTAATACGCTCCATTTTGTTAATACTAACAAGAAACTTGCAAAAATTTCAGAACCAATGAGGCAAACATATGAACAATATGCAATATAATTTAACTTTCTTCTAAAATACTTTATTTTATTTTTAATAATGTGAGCGTCTGGGTTGTGTATATTTATGTGAGTGTGGGTGCCTGTAGAGGCCAGACATTGGATTTCTGGGAACTAGAGTTATAGCTGGGAAGCCTTCAGGTGCAAATACTAAGAACTGAGCTCAAGTCCTCTGGAAGAGCAGGATACACTCCTAACTTCTGAGTAATCTACCCAACCCTGAAGTTTATTTATTAATCTTTTTGATTGTGTGAGTTTATACTTTTCTTCTGGACCTGTCTTCAAGAGAATTGCATGCTTATATCCTTTGAAGTTTAGTAATCCAGCAAAGTCTTTTTGCTGGGCCACAATGAGATCTTATTTCGATTCCCTGTGTGACTTAAATGTATTTTGAAATGCACAGTGTAGGGGACCTACACACTTTGTCTATCTCTCAGTTTTTAACATTCAGGAAAATCTTTTCAATGTTTTTCATGATAATATCACAGAGAAGTTATCTTCAAGTAGCATTTATTACCTTCTGGCCGCTTCCATCCAGTGTATCACTTATTTTAATTAAGTTTTTTCTTATAGTTGTATATATGTGAATTCTCTTTCTGTGAAAATAATTATGAACTGAAAAAATACATGTTGAAAATGTGGTATTGGGCCAGGCAGTGGTGGCACACGCCTTTAATCCCAGCTCTTGGGCTGCAGAGGCAGACAAATTGCTGAATTCAAGGACAGTCTGGTCTACAGAGTGAGTTCCAGGACAGCCAGGGCTACACAGAGAAACCCTGTCTCGAAAAACCAAAAAAAAAAAAAAAAAAGTGGTATTTTCAATTTACATTATACTTCATGATTTCTCCTTATGTTCTTTTCAGGTATAAATAATGTGAATGCATAAAACATGGGAGCATTTAATTCCTTAAGTGATGGTCATTGAAAGGTTTTAAAGCTAACAGTCACTACCAATGGAAAGTAAATTAAGGATCAAAAAAAATCCCTGAGTTAAAATATAAGAGTTGAAGTGATACATTATGTAAGAATAGTTGATTCAAGATATTCATATAGATATATCAAAAATTTAGTTCATGTTCATGAAATTTTCATTCCTCTGCCTTTGTTTTTAAAATACAATTAGGGGGATAATAGCCCATTTTATTCCATTAACAAAAATAGATGTAGCAATTATACTCTGACTAAACTATTTCTAAAGGACCAAAACTGTATGAGGACACATGTATTAATATAAGGGATAATTCATAGAAAAGCTTGAGGAAGGTAGAAGTTAATTTGGCATCTTTTTTGTGTTATATCTATAATTGTGAGCAGTATAGTTCTTAATTTTTTTATAAGAAAAAGGGCAAACATGTATAAGACAAAGCAGCATTTTTGAAAACTATGATGTACATTTCTCCTCCATAATATATATTTTTCTCTTTATAAAAGCAAATTCATTTCATAAGTAGATGCTGCCATATGGCTATTTTCTTTCAGTGATGGTAAAATACACCGTAACATAGGATTTATGAGATCCACAGTGTTTTCAACTTTTTAATGATTCGTTGTGAATTTCATACCATGTGCCCTAATCCAACTCATCTCCCATCCCTTCAAACTTGCAACTCCTTCCTGCAAAGAAAACAAAACAAAATAAAAATAAAACAACAACAATTTTGTTGTGGAAGCTGCAATGTATCCCATAGTGTACCCTTTTGCTCAAACAGCTTTATTTGCAAATATCCATTGCAATGAATCATTGGTCTGGTTCGAGGCCTCTAGTTTCTGCTACACTATTAACTGGATCCTTCACTATTAACTGGGGACTCCTTTCAGATATTCTGCTGTTGCCTTGTGTCATGGAGATCCTGCAGCCTTGCATCTTCAGAACTGGCCCCTTCATGTTCTCCAGCTGCTCATAGTTGGGGTAGATGTTGCGGTGGGCCAACTCAGAGTCCTGGATATAGACCTGGGTGGAAACTAAGTTTGGTCGACCCACCAGCACTCCTGCACCAGAAGCACCAGGGCCAGCTGTCCAGCTTTTCCCAGGTGAGGGGCAGAGACTCTCAGGCCCTAGGGGCTGGCTCTCCTGCCTGCTTCAAGTGGAGGTAGGGTAGGCATAATATTTTTTTAAAGACTTCAAATTGTGATTTACTCAGATATCTTTCTTCCTTTCTCCTAACATTTGTGGTTTTTCTTCATTTCTAGTTTCTATTAACTCTAGATTTTTCATTAACTAATATTTAAACTTTAATTTGCAGGGGTTATGGGCGTTACATGCCGTATCCATGAGCTAATAGGACACTTCCCAATAATGTATCCAGTTTTTTACCAGGATACTCAGAGGGTGATCAGGGATCATGTTTTAAGCCAACGAAGCACAGTCAGGATGCAAAGTTTTATGCTTCTTTCAATGTGCATGGAGAGTTTATGGACTATAGAACAGCATTTCAGCAGTTATACCTCTAGAGACACAGCATTTGAACAATGATCCATACATGATCAAATTTATAATAGGTAAAGCAAAATACTTGACCTGTCTCACACAAGATTGTGCTACACATTATCTGGCTTCATTGGCTTTCTGGGCCATTATTTTAAGTTTCTATGACCCATGAATCTTGCGACCTGAATTCCTGAAGAGTCAGGACAACATAGACACCAATGTCACGTTCTGCTGCCTAGGTCAAGATGGATGCCAGCTTTTCAAATGTCCCTGGTGGCCTCTGCTCTTCAGGGGCCAGAGCACCAACTTTAGAAAGTGTTGCTAAGAGTGGAGCAGAAACTGAAGGAAAGGCCATCCAGAGACTGCTCCATCTGGGGATCCATCCTGTATGCAGCCACCAAACCCAGTCACTGTTGCTGACACCAAGAGGTGCTTGCTGACAGGAGTCTGATATGGATGTCTCCTGGACAGGCTTGGCCAGTCTTACTAATACAGATGTAGATGCTTGCAGCCAACCATTAGACTGAGCACGGACACCCCAATGGTGGAGTGAGGGGAAGGACTGAAGGAACTGAAGGGGATTGCAACCCCATAGGAAGAACAACAGTATCAACCAACCAGATACCCCAGAGCTCCCAGGGACTAAACCACCAACCAAAGAGTACACATGGAGGGACCCATGGCTCCAGCTGCATATATAGCAGAGGATAGCCTTATCTGGCATCAATGGGAGGGGAGGCCCTTGGTCCTGTCAAAGCTTGACACTCCAGCATAGGGGAATGCTAAGGCGGTGAGGTGAGGCAGGAGTGGATGGGTGGGTGGGGGCTCACCCTCATAGAAGCAGGGGGAGGTAGGTGTGATAGGGGACTTTTGAAGGGGATACTGGGAATGGGGATAACATTTGAAATATAAATAAATAAAATAACCAAGAAAAAGTTTTTTTTTTTAAAGTGTTTTTCTAAGCAGTCATGGTAGGGCAGAGAGCCAGGGACTTTCTGTGGATTTAATGTTCTCCTGCTGTTCTAATGGAGAGTATAAGGTTATTCCTTAATTCCACTAATCTCCTAAATATTTACTGCTATTTGTTTATAGTCATAAACTTTCCTAAAGGTAATCAACACTAACTTTGCTGTTGTCTGAATGGTACCTTGTCTTAACATAGTTTTTCTCTAAACAAATCTGAATTCACCCTCGCCCCAATGTCTGGAAAATGGATAGGATGTGGCCAGATTTTTGGCCAGACTTCAGCATAAATAAATTCTGGTTTGCTTCTTTTTTTTTTTTTTGTAATTTTTTTATTCGATATAATTTATTTACATTTCAAATGATTTTCCCTTTTCTAGCCCCCCACTCCCCGAAAGTCCCGTAAGCCCCCTTCTCTTCCCCTGTCCTCCCACCCACCCCTTCCCACTTCCCCGTTCTGGTTTTGTCAAATACTACTTCGCTGAGTCTTTCCAGAACCAGGGGCCACTCCTCCTTTCTTCTTGTATCTCATTTGATGTGTGGATTATGTTTTGGGTATTCCAGTTTTCTAGGTTAATATCCACTTATTAGTGAGTGCATACCATGATTCACCTTTTGAGTCTGGGTTACCTCACTTAGTATGATGTTCTCCAGCTCCATCCATTTGCCTAAGAATTTCATGAATTCATTATTTCTAATGGCTGAATAGTACTCCATTGTGTAGATATACCACATTTTTTGCATCCACTCTTCTGTTGAGGGATACCTGGGTTCTTTCCAGCATCTGGCAATTATAAATAGGGCTGCTATGAACATAGTAGAGCATGTATCCTTATTACATGGTGGGGAATCCTCTGGGTATATGCCCAGGAGTGGTATAGCAGGATCTTCTGGAAGTGAGGTGCCCAGTTTTCGGAGGAACCGCCAGACTGATTTCCAGAGTGGTTGTACCAATTTGCAACCCCACCAGCAGTGTAGGAGTGTTCCTCTTTCTCCACACCCTCTCCAACACCTGATGTCTCCTGAATTTTTAATCTTAGCCATTCTGACTGGTGTAAGATGAAATCTCAGGGTTGTTTTGATTTGCATTTCCCTAATGACTAATGAAGTTGAGCATTTTTTAAGATGGTTCTCGGCCATCCAAAGTTCTTCAGGTGAGAATTCTTTGTTTAACTCTGTACCCCATTTTGAAATAGGGTTGTTCGGTTTTCTGGAGTCTAACTTCTAGAGTTCTTTATATATATTGGATATTAGCCCTCTATCTGATGTAGGATTGGTGAAGATCTTTTCCCAATTTGTTGGTTGCCGATTTGTCCTCTTGATGGTGTCCTTTGCCTTACAGAAACTTTGTAATTTTATGAGGTCCCATTTGTCAATTCTTGCTCTTAGAGCATAAGCTATTGGTGTTCTGTTCAGAAACGTTCCCCCTGTACCGTTGTGCTCAAGGGTCTTCCCCAGTTTTTTTTCTATTAGCTTCAGAGTGTCTGGCTTTATGTGGAGGTCCTTGATCCATTTGGATTTTTGATAGAGCCCTTCTTCCTCTCCGAAACTTCAGGAACACAGTGTTTATTGTCGGGTTTTCTGTTGACATTTTGATTTTCCAAATATCTACTAGAATAACTCATTATGTTCTACTTTTGGTATTCTAAGGCTCCTTTAGCCTACAACACTATTCTCTGACCATTTCCCCACAAACTAGTTCCAAAATCCTGTGAGTCACATTTTCATATTTATTATAGCAGTCACCTACTTCTTGATACCAGTTTTTGATACTTTTCATCATTGTGACAGAATACATGAAAGATACAACTAAAACATAAGATTTTATTTTTGCTAACAGTTTCAGGGGTAGAGTTCATCATAACAGGGAAGGAATAGTTGGGGTTTAGCTCAAGGGTGTGGTAACCAGGGTATGAGCTGTGTAGAGACTTACACCAGCAGTCAGGAATCAGACTGAGGCTGAGGCATAATATATAAGGTCTGCCTCCAGTAATCCCTTTCCTCCTTGAACATCTATCTCCTAAACATCTCATAGCCTTCCAGGACAGTAACACAAGTAGGTGCCAAGTATGAAAACACACAAGCCTATAGGAGACATTTCATATACAAACTATAATACTCTGACACATAATTCCCTCACAGATTCAACTTGAGGTCTACATCTCAAGCAGCATACTGCAGTGTCCTTGGTCTAGGCCAACCTCTTGGATGGAAGGCCACGGAGATGTTGATTTCGAGTTTGCTCAAAATTACCCTTGCTTTAGTGGCTGTGGAACTTCACTCTGGTCTTGAGTCAGACTTGGAGGCTAAAGTATTCTATCCCATTCTGCTCTGTCTGTGGCAATGCTGGGTTAGGTTTTCCATTTGTATTGAAGATAGTTGTGTTTATGAGCTTGGGAATCATGGGTTCACCCAGAATTACTTGAGAGACTTACTTTTAAAGATGATCCTAGTCATCACATAACTTTAAAAAAGAAACACATTACTTCTTAAAAAATAGATATGAATACCAAATTACAAGAATAAAAATAGCCAGGGAGCCATGATATCACCCAGTAAATAAAAATAATATCACACAGTTGGCTCAAAGAGAGAGAGAGGTATGAACTGCTTAACAACACACTCAAAATAGACATTTTAATATATGTTCAGCAAACTTGAATACAGTACTCACATACAAAATTATAAAATGTAAAATAGTAACTACAGATAAAAATTTAGAAATTTGTGGAACTTAAAATTCACATATATTTAGAAAGATCAAAATAATAAAGAAACGAAATACAGTAGAGAGAACGATCATCAGAACTGGATAACCCAAATAAAGAATTGGTAAAGCTAATGGTAAGTTATCTGGTAATAAACACTCATAGGAAAAAAGAACAAAGTCAAAATAGCTCACAGGCATTTATGAGTTTCAAATGACAAGATGAATGGCTCATTAATTTCAACTCTGAAAAAGACAAAATGGTTGAAGTTTTATTTAAATAAATTAAAAAAACTTAATAAGTTTTCTTATTTCTTATGGATTAAGCTGAAATATCTGGGGACAGGAACAGTAAATTTTCCAATCAAGACTATTTCAAGTAAAGTTACCTCAAGACTTACTGTAATCAAACCATTGGGACCTGAGAAGAGCAGATCCTGAGAGCAGCAAGAGAAAAGGAGATAATTTACAGGAGACCAAATGCTCCTACCAGAAGACATCTTAATAGAAATCTCACATACTAGAAAGAATGGGATTTTAAATTCAATACGAGGGGGAAAAAAGCTACCTCACCAAATAAAAATACTTTGTTCTCTAAAGCATTCCTTCAGAAATAAAACAGTGATCAGTTTTCTGAGAGAAAGGAGTTTCATGAATTTTGCATTTAAACTTAAATCAGTTAACTGACATTAAAAAAAAAAAAAAGAACCACCCATATGGTAAAGTACATTATGCTGTTCTGATACAAATCCAAATGGTATAATGTTCAGATCAAACTTGCTCGTTTCCTTAAGGAATTATCTCTCTATGGCAAAAACATTCAAAACATTTTATTTCACACCTCTTCCTTGATATTATCACTTTCTATCTCTCCCTCCTCGAACTCACCCTCTCCCGTGGTCATATCATCCACAGAGGAGAGAATATGTGACATTTTTCTTTTTGTGTCTGGTTCCCTCACTCAGAGTGATTACTTCCAAATCAATCCATTTAACATTGAGTTTTATAAACTGCTTTATTTTATTATTTTATTTTACTCATTCATTTTCCATCCTGCTCATAGTCCCCTCCCCCTCCTGGCCATCTCCTTCCACAATCCTTCTGCCCTCCCCCTCCCCTTCTCCTCTGCACAGGTGGGTCCCCACCCCAGGTGTCCTCAACCCTGGCACTTCAAGTCTCTGAGGCTAGGTGCTTCTTCCTGCACTGAGGCCTGAGAAAGCAGCCCAGCTAGAAGACTATATTCCACATTCAGACAACAGCTTTTGAGATCGCCCTTTTCTAGCTCAGGACCCACATGAAGATCAAGCTGCACATTTGCTACACGTGAGCAGGGAGGCCTACGTCCAGTCCAGGAATGCTCTTATTTGGTGGCTCAGACTCTGAGATCCCCAAAGGTCCAGGTTAGTTGACTCTCTTGGTCTTCCTATGGAATTCCTATCCTCTCCTGGGCCTGCAGTCCTTCCTCCTATTCCTCCACAGGAGTCACCAAGTGGATATGTACCACAGTTTTATCATCCATTCATGGTTAATGGATATATAGGCTATTTCCACTTATCAGACAAGTGTAAAATTTAATAAGCAGTGGATAAATGTTTCCCTTTCTCTACACCCAAAAAAGCATTTGCTTTTTATTTTTTTCAAATCTTAGTCACTCTGATTAGGATAAAATGAAATCTTTCTTTTTTAAAAAACAAAGTTAAAAACAAATTATTATTATTATTTCTCTTATTTATTTTTCTTATATATCACATCCCAACCACAGGAAGAACCCATCCCTCCATTCCTCCCAGTCTTTACTCTGACTTTCCCTCTCTCCCAGATCCACTCTTCCTCCATTTCCCTTCAAATAAATGAGCAAGCCCCCAGGGATATCCAACAAGCAAGACCTAACAAGTTACAATAAGAGTAGGCACAGACTCTCGAATCAAGGCTGGACAAGGCAATGAGCCCTGCTCCTGTTAGTTGCTGGATGACACCTCTTTGCTGACAATTGGGCTAGGGCCTCAACTATGAGTACAGCAGAATATCATTAAGAACTATTTCATAAACTTTTTTTTTGACAGTTGTGTTTGGTTCTATCCCAGGTCTCTGGGTGTTCTGTCTCTGGTACCTGGCCATCATGGCAGCGTGAGACCTGAGCTCCCTCTCAGGGTGTAGGTCTCAAACTGGACCCATCATTAGTTGGCCACTCACTAGAGTTCTATACTGCCATCACCCAGCACATCTTGCAGACAGGACCAATTGTATGAGGAAGGTTTTGCCGCTACATTGAAGTACCTACCACTCCTATTGCTGGGAGTCTTACCTCATTATAGATGACCAGTTCTAACTCAGTATCTCCCATTACTGGAAAATGTCACTAGTATCATTCTCACAGATTCTGGGGACTTTCCATTGTACTAGGTTTCTACATCAGCCCACAAAAGTCCACAAATTCCAGTTATCTCTCCCACCTCCATAACTGATCCTTCCTGTTCCTCAGTCCTCCTACAAAATCTATTTCTCCTTCCGTGGAGATCCATGTGCCCCTCCCTCCTGGGTCTTTGGCTTGTAGCATGATTATCCTTTACTTACAGCTAAGGTCCACTTGTAAGAGAGCACATACCATATTTGTCAGTCTGGGTTTGGGTTATGTCACTTAGGGTGATCTTTTCTAGTTCTACCCATTTCCCTACAAATTTCATGATATCATTATTTTTAACAGCTGAGTAATACTCCATTTTATAAATATACTACATTTTCTATATCCATTCTTCTAATGAGGGACATCCAGGTTGCTTCTTGTTTTTATGTTCTTTTAGTTATTATGAAAAAAGAAACTATAGTGAGCATTGTTAAGCAAGTGCCTTGTGGTAGGAAGGAGCATCTTTTGGGTATATACCCAAGAGTGGTATAGCTGAGTCTTGAGGTAGATCAATTCTCAGTTTTCTGAGGAATTGGTATATGTATTTCAAAGTAGTTTAATTTTTATTTCCCTGTATGGTTAAAGATATTGAATATTAGAAACCTTTTCCTAAGTCATTTATGTTTTATCTTTTGGAAATTCTCTATTTAATGTCTCATATTTTATTTAGTTTTTTTATTTTGAGTTCTTTGTATATTCTAGTTACTAAAGTTGGCTGCCTTTTCAGTTAAATGATGATGTACTTTTCTGTACATAATTTTTTAATTTCATGAGATGATTAGTCCTACTGCCTTACTAATTAAATATGGGAAGAAGTAACTAACTTCTGAAAGAGCTAATGTAAAAATCACCTGGAAACCCATTACTACAAAACGTCTCAAACCTATACATATCCATATATAAAAAGAGTTTAAATGAAGTTACAGTGCCCATCCCGAACAATGTAAGGACTGGGTTGCCTTTTTATAGTTGTTGTACAGACAGGTTACATAGACCACCCAGACATTGCAGGTTGTTACTGCCCTTGATTATCCTCAGAATTTAATGGTAAGACGCTATCCCTGAAACCACCACACACTTGAATTACAACACAGAGAAATGAAGCTGGTTCTTAGGCAGGCTAGGCTTCTAGTGCTAAAGATGTTAATGCTGTTGGAAGACAATAGTAATCATTAGAGTTATTCAGCTCTGAGCCCTGCAAGAAATTAAAAGGATAATCTTAGCAAGATTTGCCCACTGGTATAGGAGTGGCATGAATCATGATAATAACCATACACTTTTTATTAGATTTAAGGTCTGTTCATTATAGTGGAACACACGTATGGCACCATTATTGGGACCAAAAGTCTATCATGGAAAAGTCATTAGCCCTAGAGGAATCCCTACTACTTTCATTCTGATAAATAGACATAATAAAGTGATTCTAATGACTTAATTCTATACCTATAAATTAGTGTACCTCTCTGCACTTATTAGAGAAATTTCTTCTTGCAGTAGATGGCAGTTAACATGAAAACCCACAATTGGTCACCCTGAGGAGAATAGAAGCCAGCAGAGTACCCTAAATAGGATATCTATACCACAGTCTGATCTCCAAAGGCACAAGGGTCATCATGGAAAGGGAACAGAAAAATTGTAAGAGCTAGAGGTGGTAGATAACTACAACAAAACATTGTTTTCAAGATACAACAGGGAAGTTGTACATATGGACTCACAGTGGCAGTAACAACATCCTGAAAAGCTGTGGATGGTCGGTCAAACCAGACAAAATCTCAGCTTAGTTTGAAGAGATGGGCACAATGTACCACACCACACACAGCTGAGAAGACATTGAGTATTGGAAGCCATTGGGAGAGGAGAGTAAGCTATTTTTTAAGGGTGTAGGTTGACTGCATTCCAGGGGGCATCCTTCCACCCAGGATATTTGGATAGAATGGACTTTAAATGAATATAATGGAGTTTTTATTAGTTATTTTATTTATTTACATTTGAAATGTTATCCCCTTCCCAATTTTCCCTCCACAAAAGCCCTATCCCATCCCCCTCCCCACTGCCTCAATGGGGGTGCTTCCCCACCTACCCACCTGCCCAATGGATTGAAAATGAAAAATGGAACATGAAATTTAGAGATGGGATTGGATCTGGAATGAGTTGGAGAAGGGGGTCAATGTGATCAAAACATGATGTATAGAATCTTAGAGAATTAATAAAAAATGTTTTGCTTTTCTACAATTGATATAAATATACTGTTTTGATTTTCATTCTATTAAAAAGTGATGATAGTGCCATTTTCTTCATTCAAAGAAGTCAGATACTTCCATGCCTTGCTTTAAGAAGCCATCATTTTAAATTTGATACTAACTTCTTATTGCATTATTAATTATTTTAATAAAATAATGATTTATAGCAAGAGGCCAACTGATTAAATCAGTTATAAGAGTTTCAAGGAATGAGATAGAGATTTCTGAAGAATGCCTATTTAATATGAGCTTTAGTTAAAATATTATTTTAAAATATTTTCTTCTAAGATTCTGAAGTATATAGTACATTATCTTTGTCTATATTTATCCTGCTTTGTGTAGCACACCAGAACTTCTTGTTTCTATTTAACTGCAACTTAATATTTCTTGATCAACCTTACCCAACTCATTTTCTTCCTCTTCACTTTCTTCTATGAATTCAAGTACACATGAGAGAACAACTAATGTTTGACTTCTGTACTTGCTCTATTTATTTAACATGATGATTTTCATTTCCTTCCATGTTATTAGATGCGATAGGGTTCATTGTTTTCTGTAACTCATTAATATTCTATATAAATGCCAATTTTTCTTAGGACCGACCTTTATACGGACTGAGGTATGTGTTTGTGTGTGTGTGTGTGTGTGTGTGTGTGTGTGTGTGTGTGTAATAGTAATTAAAGGTAAAAAGGTTGTGAATTTGAGAGAGAGAAAGGGCAGTGAATAAAAAGGATGGGAAGAAGAAAGGGAAGGGGAAATGGTATAATCACATCATAACATCATAACATAAAATTATTTTTAAAATTAAACCAATAATCTTTTACACATTTAGCCAAAAAATATTACCTTGCTAATAATTTGTTTTGCAACTATAAAAAAGAATCACAAATGGACAATATTTGAACAGACACAAATACTCTTATACAAACAATAAAAGGTTCTTCCCCCTTTTTTAAAGAGTTGCATAGAACGAATATTATACCAGATGGAAAAATTCAGATTAATGGTTAGCATGGCAGTTTCAGTTACACAGCAGTTCAACTTTAAAAGCAAAATAAAAGTGTCACATCATTTGTGTCACATAGTATTAATAAGTTTTAGTGATTAAAAATAATTGCCCAGAATCTCATTCTGCAGCATGTCTCAGACAGTTTTAGATATTAAGAGGTTGTTATTTATTATAGTTGTGTCTATTCATCTGCGACTTTGGGAAATGTGTAGTTCCTCACCACGTTTCTCTCTCAAGGCTAGATGCTATTCCTGATTAAGATAAAAGAAGAATGTCAGCTTTATTTTCTACTTGGTATAATGAATACATTGTTGATAATATTGTTTATTGATTAGGTTTCAATATCATCATTATTTGTACAGCATACTGTGCTGATATTTATAAAATTACGTGTGGTCACTTATATTTTACACACTTGCTTTTCTCTCTCTCTCTCTCTTTTAGAACTATATTGGAACTGGACAAATCATTTCTTTCACTGAATCATTTCTTTATTTAGTATGCAATATCTTTGAGTAAATGAATAGATGAGGAGAATAGGTAAAAGGCATTTGAAAATACTTAATTAAAAGGCACATGCCAATATTTACAATACTAAAAATAACTCTGAAACATTACACTCTCCTGAGATATGTCATTTTCTCATATCAGAATGCTTTGGCTTTTGGATCTTGACAGATAAAAAAGATTTAAAATCTAAAAATTCCTTCCACTGCATTGAAATTGCTATAAAAGACTTTTATTTATTTTTCATATTTCATTTTGTATGTTTTGGTGTTCTACACACTGAGACATAACATTTTCAAATGTACATTAGTTGGAAAAATGTAAAAGAAAGAGTGAATGAACTTTCTCACGGTATAATTATTAATCAGCAACAGACACCTCAAAGTGGAAGTTGTTGAATTGATGCCCACATGATTGAAATAATTAGAGAGAATTTCCAAATTACCTTTTGTGTTTTAAAGAAATAACTCAATTTACAGAGAAAACAAGTGTGGCACAGTTTAAAATGTACAAAGCATAAACTTACATTTAAGATGCATTGAAATGGAACCTATTGCTCATAGGGATTGAGTATACAGAACATAAAGAATCTTAAATGCTATCAAAATGCCAACAAATCTTGAAAATATGAAAAATATAATTTGTAGCTTTACTTCTGAGGATTTTAATGACATAATATATGTAGATTATGGACATACAAGTTCCTTGGCTAGGGGTATAAATTTGTACCTGAGTTTCCTCTTACTACTGAGATTTGGTCTGGCTTTGGATTTTCCCATTCTGTCAATATTTATTAAAGATTTCAGAAAAACAATGCATTATATATACTTGATTGTAGAGATAAGAGAAATAAACTGTGAAACTATGAAAGTTACCTCAATGTACCACACAAAGAAATATCAGAGAACAAGGATACTTAATAATTTCAAAATTATAATTTGTTATATCTTTTTGTTTTGTTTTTCTTTTTTGAATTTATTTATTTGTTTATTTACATTTCAAGTGTTATCCCTTTACCCCGGATTCCCTCCCTCCAAGGAACCCCCTATCCCATCCCTGCCCCCCATTTCTATGAGGGTGTTCCTCCACCCATCCATCTACTCCTGCCTCCCTGCTCTCGATTCCTCTACACTGGGGCATCTATCGAACCTTCATAGGACCAAGGACCTCTCCTCCCATTGATGCCTAGCAAGACAGTCCTCTGCTACATATGCAGCTGGAGCCATGTGTACTCCTTGGTTGGTGGCTTCGTCCCTGGGAGCTCTCAGGGGTCTGGTTGGTTGATATTGTTGTTCTTCCTATGGGGCTGCAAACCTTCAGCTCTTTCAGTCCTTTCTCTAACTCCTCCATTGGGGACCCTGCGCTCAGTCCAAGGGTTGGATGCAAGCATCCAACTCTGTATTTGTGAGGCTCTGACAGGGCCTCTCGGGAGACAGCTGTATCAGGCTCCTTTGAGCAACCCTTTCTTAGCAACCATGATAGTGTCAGAGTTTGGTGATTGTATCTGAGGTGAATCCCCTGGTGGAACAGTGTGTGGATGACCTTTCCTTCCATCTCTGCTCTGCCCTTGTCCCCATATTTTCTCTAGAAAATATCATCCTGAGTGAGGTAACACAATCACAAAAGAATACGCTTGATATGCACACACTGATCAGTGAATATTAACCCCCAAACTCTGAATACCCAAGATACAACTTACAGACCACATGAAGCTCAAGAAAAAGGAAGAACAAAGTGTGGGTGCTGCAGTCTGGCTTTATTTTTTAATGTACTTTTAATTCATTTGCTTACAGAAAATACTAGTTTGTGTACTGTACCTTTGAATGCTTGTTTTACTTGTTGGTTCCTTAGTGTATAAATGAAGGGGTTTAGCATGGGGACAACAGAGGTATTGAGAATTGCCACGCCTTTGGTCAATGAGGCATTTTCTTTTGCAGAGGGATTAGCATACATGAAGATGCAGCTTCCATAAGAGAGGGAGATGACAATCATGTGAGAGGAACAGGTGGAGAAAGCCTTTTTCCTCTGGCTGGTAGATGGAATTCTTAAAATAGTCCTGATAATGTACATGTAAGATAAAATCACCAATGCCAACGTGAACAGAAGAGCAACCAGAGCAACATAGAAACTAATCACTTCCAGAAACGATGTATCTGAGCAAGACAGCTGCAAGAGGGGGAAAAAGTCACATGCAAAATGATCAATGACATTAGACGCACAGTAATCCTGCTGGAGCAACAGCATAAGGGGCGGGAAAACAGTGAGAAAGCCAGCCATCCAGGCACACAGCACAAACAAGGTGCAGAGTTTCCTGTTCATGATGGTTGTGTAGTGGAGGGGCTTGCAGATGGCAACGTAGCGGTCGTAGGACATGGCGGTTAGAATGTAAAATTCACACACACCCATGAAAATGAAGAAAAAGAGTTGGGCAGCACAGCTGTTATAGGAAATTGTCTTATTCCTGGTGACAATAGACCCCAGAAATCTAGGGATACACACACTTGTAAATGAGACTTCAAAGAAAGCAAAATTCCGGAGGAAGAAATACATTGGTGTTTGTAGATGGGAGTCTGCGAAGGTCAAAACGATGATAGTCAGGTTTCCAGTGACACTTAATATATATGTGATTAATAAAAAGAGGAAAATCACAATCTGAAGGTCAGGATCATCAGAAAGGCCTAAGAGAATGAATTCTGTAATCTCCGTGTGATTCATATCCTCTCTCTTCTCCCCCTCCTGCTGCTGTTTCATCTTCTATTTCCTCTTTTAAAGATATTTAGGGTAAAATACATCTTTTAAATGAATTGAAAGAAATGGCTCAGATTAATATCATTCTAACAAATGCAGTTCTAAAATATCTTCTATACTTCATGACATATAGATATGAATTACTATTATTACATAATTTTAGTGTGTATTTATGAGTGAAGCTTATTTAACGGCCTCTTAAGTATAACAGGAGATATTGGGAAATTTTTGTATTGTAAGTCCTATCATTAAAAGATGGAATATAAAGTCAGTCATTTTTACTTCATGTCTAATTAGGACAAAGCAATGTTAAAATTTGTTTAAGCAATATAAAACATGAATTTTCCTTTTTTAAATTAATGTAAACAATAGAATGGACTTCCTCCTAAAAACGCAAATGTTTCTCTAGTGCTGTTGAAAAGTAATGACTGCTCCTTATTATTTTATGTATAAGAAAACAGTCAATAATTTTTCTTAGTAAATAAAGGATTTAAAAGTTTTATTTACACTTAAGTAATTAAATTTATTTTAATAGCAACATTGTGGAATAACTCTTAAGAACAAGAGAAAATAATACATATGTTATATAATTAAGATAGAATAATATCATCTTATTTAAAAATGTGGAGTGTATACCTTAGATACTGACTTATCTTATAATTCAATCAACATATGTAACACTTGATTCTGTCTACAAAATTAGAAATGCACATACTGTACAAGAGAATTTTCTATTTGAGATTAAAGAGACATATACTATTTGCTTTCATTTTTCTCTAAAACAAAATTGGAAAAAGTTGTTACTTGCCTTAGGTCTTGGTAGGTCTGTCTCTTGAATTTTCCTACAGTATGTTTTCCATTTGGTCATACTTTTACTTATTTTCGAAGTTTCATGGATAGATAATCTATTTCTCAGCTTTCCTGATCCACATAAGATCACTCACTCATTTTATAGGTCCACTCATCCGCAGGGACACCCAGATGTACACAGAAAACTGTTCCCATTCATTTTCACCTATCTTGCTAATTCAAACACAACACTATAGGATATGATATTCTTTAGATTTTTGCCTGTTAAATTCTAAATATTGTTGTCTCTTTATTTTATAAGGGTAGACTTCTACTCTGGGGAACAGAGTGTAAGGTATGGCTGCTCTGCTGAACACTTGTAATACTCATATTAATCGGACTTTATTTAATGTATTTCTTTTTCATGATGACTGAACAGAAATACTTGAAATAAAAGTACACCATTAAAAACCCTCACATATGTGGAAATATACTCCAGCCTTCTATAATCTTAAGTAGCAGTACTACTTCTATTTATGTAACACATGTTCTTAGTGTATCTGCTTTCAATTCAAAAGCCTTGGGCACTTGTGGAAAAAATAAAGCTCAGGCCATAGCTCTGCTGTCTTGTAGACCATGGGGATTTCTAGAACCCATCCTTCAATATTTCAGTAACCTCTAACCCTGCTCACCAGTGCATCTCTCTTGAGAGTGTTAATCATTGTATCCCAGAGAGCACACAATGTTGTCATCTACTAAATACCTACTGCCTTTAATTACAATTGTCTCACATTTTAGTCTCATCTAATAATTCATGAGCAATAAAAATAACTATGAAATGTTCTGTCTCAAAACCTGGAGTCCTTCAACAATTGATATTAATTATATTTTTCAAATGTAATTTTTCTACACATTTAGCAATTTACTCTTAGTTTTGTTAGGGATCAGAATATCATAAAATAAAAGGTTATAATGCTGTGATAAATGTTAATAATTAAAAAATATATTAACAATTAAAACACACTGTGCTCACAAATGAAACAAAATGACATTTTACAATATAATTAAATACTCATTTAATTGCAACATTAATATTTATTGTACATGTTAGCCTTTATAATCTTTTTTTTGTTTTTTTTTTGTTTTTTTTTTGTTTTTATTATTCGATATAATTTATTTACATTTCAAATGATTTCCCCTTTTTTAGCCCCCCCACTCCCCGAAAGTCCCGCAAGCCCCCTTCTCTTCCCCTGTCCTCCCACCCACCCCTTCCCACTTCCCCGTTCTGGTTTTGCTGAATACTGTTTCACTGAGTCTTTCCAGAACCAGGGGCCACTCCTCCTTTCTTCTTGTACCTCATTTGATGTGTGGATTATGTTTTGGGTATTCCAGTTTTCTAGGTTAATATCCACTTATTAGTGAGTGCATACCATGATTCACCTTTTGAGTCTGGGTTACCTCACTTAGTATGATATTCTCTAGCTCCATCCATTTACCTAAGAATTTCATGAATTCATTGTTTCTAATGGCTGAATAGTACTCCATTGTGTAGATATACCACATTTTTTGCATCCACTCTTCTGTTGAGGGATACCTGGGTTCTTTCCAGCATCTGGCAATTACAAATAGGGCTGCTATGAACATAGTAGAACATGTATCCTTATTACATGGTGGGGAGTCTTCTGGGTATATGCCCAGGAGTGGTATAGCAGGATCTTCTGGAAGTGAGGTGCCTAGTTTTCGGAGGAACCGCCAGACTGATTTCCAGAGTGGTTGTACCAATTTGCAACCCCACCAGCAGTGGAGGAGTGTTCCTCTTTCTCCACACCCTCTCCAACACCTGCTGTCTCCTGAATTTTTAATCTTAGCCATTCTGACTGGTGTAAGATGAAATCTTAGGGTTGTTTTGATTTGCATTTCCCTAATGACTAATGAAGTTGAGCATTTTTTAAGATGGTTCTCCGCCATCCGAAGTTCTTCAGGTGAGAATTCTTTGTTTAACTCTGTACCCCATTTTTTAATAGGGTTGTTTGGTTTTCTGGAGTCTAACTTCTTGAGTTCTTTATATATATTGGATATTAGCCCTCTATCTGATGTAGGATTGGTGAAGATCTTTTCCCAATTTGTTGGTTGCCGATTTGTCCTCTTAATGGTGTCCTTTGCCTTACAGAAACTTTGTAATTTTATGAGGTCCCATTTGTCAATTCTTGTTCTTAGAGCATACGCTATTGGTGTTCTGTTCAGAAACTTTCTCCCTGTACCGATGTCCTCAAGGGTCTTCCCCAGTTTCTTTTCTATTAGCTTCAGAGTGTCTGGCTTTATGTGGAGGTCCTTGATCCATTTGGAGTTGAGCTTAGTACAAGGAGACAAGGATGGATCAATTCGCATTCTTCTGCATGCTGTCCTCCAGTTGAACCAGCACCATTTGTTGAAAAGGCTATCTTTTTTCCATTGGATGTTTTCAGCCTCTTTGTCGAGGATCAAGTGGCCATAGGTGTGTGGGTTCATTTCTGGATCTTCAATCCTGTTCCATTGATCCTCCTGCCTGTCACTGTACCAATACCATGCAGTTTTTAACACTATTGCTCTGTAGTATTGCTTGAGGTCAGGGATACTGATTCCCCCAGATTTCCTTTTGTTGCTGAGAATAGTTTTAGCTATCCTGGGTTTTTTGTTGTTCCAGATGAATTTGATAATTGCTCTTTCTAACTCTGTGAAGAATTGAGTTGGGATTTTGATGGGTATTGCATTGAATCTGTAGATTGCTTTTGGCAAAATGGCCATTTTAACTATATTGATTCTACCGATCCATGAGCATGGGAGGTTTTCCCATTTTTTGAGGTCTTCTTCCATTTCCTTCTTCAGAGTCTTGAAGTTCTTGTCATACAGATCTTTCACATGTTTGGTAAGAGTCACCCCAAGATACTTTATACTGTTTGTGGCTATTGTGAAGGGGGTCATTTCCCTAATTTCTTTCTCAGCCTGCTTATCCTTTGAGTATAGGAAGGCCACTGATTTGCTTGAGTTGATTTTATAACCTGCCACTTTGCTGAAGTTGTTTATCAGCTGTAGGAGCTCTCTAGTGGAGTTCTTTGGGTCACTTAGGTAGACGATCATGTCGTCTGCAAATAATGATAGTTTGACTTCTTCCTTTCCAATTTGTATCCCTTTGACCTCCTTATGTTGTCGAATTGCCCGAGCTAGTACCTCAAGTACAATATTGAAAAGATAAGGAGAAAGGGGGCAGCCTTGTCTGGTCCCTGATTTCAGTGGGATTGCTTCAAGTTTCTCTCCATTTAGTTGGATGCTGGCTACCGGTTTGCTGTATATTGCTTTTACTATGTTTAGGTATGGGCCTTGAATTCCTGTTCTCTCCAAGACTTTAAGCATGAAGGGATGCTGAATTTTGTCAAATGCTTTTTCAGCATCCAATGAAATGACCATGTGGTTTTGTTCTTTGAGTTTGTTTATGTAGTGGATTGTATTGATGGATTTCCGTATATTGAACCAACCCTGCATTCCCGGGATAAAGCCTACTTGATCATGGTGGATGATCGTTTTGATGTGTTCTTGGATTCGGTTGGCAAGAATTTTATTGAGTATTTTTGCATCGATGTTCATAAGGGAAATTGGTCTGAAGTTCTCTTTCTTTGTTGGATCTTTGTGTGGCTTTGGTATCAGCGTAATTGTGGCTTCGTAGAAGGAATTGGGTAGTGTTCCTTCTGTTTCTATTTTGTGGAATAGTTTGAAGAGTATTGGTGTTAACTCTTCTTTGAAGGTCTGGTAGAATTCTGCACTGAAGCCATCTGGTCCTGTGCTTTTTTTGGTTGGAAGACTTTCTATGACTCCTTCTATTTCTTTAGGCATTATGGGACTGTTTAGATGGTCTAGTTGGTCCTGATTTAATTTTGGTATTTGGTATCTGTCAAGGAAATTGTCCATTTCCTCCAGATTCTCCAGTTGTGTTGAGTATAGGCTCTTGTAGTAGGATCTGATGATTTTTTGGATTTCCTCAGTTTCCGTTGTTATATCTCCCTTTTCATTTCTAAGTTTGTTAATTTGGATACTTTCTCTGTGCCCTTTGGTCAGTCTGGCTAAGGGTTTATCTATCTTGTTGATTTTCTCAAAGAACCAGCTCCTGGTATTGTTGATTTTTTGTATGGTTCTCTTTGTTTCTACTTGATTGATTTCGGCCCTGAGTTTGATGATTTCCTGCCTTCTACTCCTCCTGGGCGAAATAGCTTCTTTTTGTTCCAGGGCTTTCAGGTGTGTCATTAAGCTGGTAATGTATGCTCTCTCCATTTTCTTTTTGGAGGCACTCAGGGCTATGAGTTTTCCTCTTAGCACTGCTTTCATTGTGTCCCATAGATTTGGGTATGTTGTGTTTTCATTTTCATTGTGTTCTAAAAAGTCTTTAATTTCTTTCTTTATTTCTTCCTTGACCAAGGTATCATTGAGTAGAGTATTGTTCAGTTTCCACGTGTATGTGGGCTTTCTGTTGTTTCTGTTGCTATTGAAGACCACTTTTACTCCATAGTGATCAGATAGGAGGCATGGGATTAGTTCGATCTTCTTATATTTGTTGAGGTCTGTCTTGTGACCAATTATATGGTCGATTTTGGAGAAGGTACCATGAGGTGCTGAGAAAAAGGTATATTCTTTTGTTTTAGGATAGAATGTTCTATATATATCTGTTAAATCTAATTGGTCCAAAGCTTCAATTAGTTTCATTGTGTCCCTGTTTAGTTTCTGTTTTCCTGATCGGTCCATTGAGGAAAGTGCAGTGTTGAAGTCACCCACAATTATTGTGTTAGGTGCAATGTGTGCTTTTAGTTTTAATAAAGTTTCTTTTACGAAAGAGGGTGCCCTTGCATTTGGGGCATAGATGTTCAGGATTGACAGTTCTTCTTTTTGTATTTTTCCTTTGACCAGCAAGAAGTGTCCCTCAGGGTCTCTTTTGATGACTTTGGGTTGAAAGTCAATTTTATCTGATATTAAAATGGCTACTCCAGCTTGTTTCCTGAGACCATTTGCTTGTAAAATTGTCTTCCAGCCTTTTACTCTAAGGTAGTGTTTGTCTTTGACCCTGAGGTGTGTTTCCTGTAAGCAGCAAAATGTAGGGTCCTGTTTACGTATCCAGTCAATTAGTCTGTGTCTTTTTATTGGGGCATTAAGTCCATTGATGTTAAGAGATATTAAGGAATAGTGATTGTTACTTCCTATCATTTTTGACGTTATTTTTTAAATTTGAATGCTTAACTTCTTTTGGGTTTGATGAGAGGTTACTATCTTGCTTTTTCCAGGGTGAAGTTTCCCTCCTTGTATTGGTGTTGTCCTCCTATTATCCTTTGTAGGGCCGGGTTTGTGGATAGATATTGGGTAAACTTGGTTTTGTCATGAAATATCTTAGTTTCTCCATCTATGGTGATTGAGAGTTTTGCTGGATATAGTAGTTTTGGTTGGCATTTGTGTTCTCTTAGAGTCTGCATGAGATCTGCCCAGGACCTTCTAGCCTTCATAGTCTCAGGTGAAAAGTCTGCTGTGATTCTGATAGGTCTTCCTTTATATGTTACTTGGCCTTTTTCTCTTACTGCCTTTAGTATTCTTTCTTTGTTTAGAACATTTGGTGTTTTGATTATTATGTGACGGGAAGTATTTCTGTTCTGGTCCAGTCTGTTTGGAGTTCTGTAGGCTTCTTGTATATTCATGGGCATCTCTCTCTTTAGGTTAGGGAAGTTTTCTTCCATAATTTTATTGAAGATGTTTGCTGGCCCTTTAAGTTGTAAATCTTCACTCTCATCTATGCCTATAATCCTTAGGTTTGGTCTTCTCATTGTGTCCTGGATTTCCTGGATATTTTGGGTTACAAGCTTTTTGCATTTTGCATTTTCTTTAACTGTTGAGTCCATGGTTTCTATGGAATCTTCAGCATCTGAGATTCTTTCTTCTATCTCTTGTATTCTGTTGTTGATATTTGCATCTCTGTCCCCTGATTTCTTCCCAAGGCTTTCTATCTCCAAAGTTGTCTCCCTTTGAGTTTTCTTAGTTGTTTCTACTTCTGATTTTAGATCCTGGATGGTTTTGCTTAGCTCCTTCACTTGCATGTTTGTGTTTTCCTGTAATTCTTTAAGAGATTTTTGTGTTTCGTCTTTCATGACCTCAGCCTGTTGACCAAAGTTCTCCTGTATTTCTTTAAGAGATTTTTGTGTTTCGTCTTTCATGACCTCAGCCTGTTGACCAAAGTTCTCCTGTATTTCTTTAAGTGTTTTTTGCATTTCCTCCTTGTTGGCTTTTGTATTCTCCTGGATTTCTTTCAATGATTTTTGTGTTTCCCTTGCAAGGGCTTCTAACTTTTGATCCATTTTCTCCTGAATTTCTTTATGTATGTCCTTCATGTGTTCCTGTACCAGCATCATGACCAGTGATTTTAAATCCAAATCTTGTTTTACTGGTGTGATGGGGTATCCAGGACATGTTGGTAGAGGAGAATTGGGTTCAGATGTTGCCATATTGCCTTGATTTCTGTTAGTGACGTTTCTGCGTTTGCCTTTTGCCATCTAGTTCTCACTGGTGTTAGTTTATCTTGTCAGTGCTGGACTCACCAGTGCAAGCTGCCCCTTCCCAGTTGGCCTCTGGTGCACAGCTTACCTCCTGCACTACTTGTAGACAGTGTGCTGCTGGCCAGGCTGTTCCGATCCCAAAGCAGGCACCCGAAGGCTCCCGCTGGGGCCTGCTGGATTCACTGGAGCACACCGACTTCTCCCAGCTGGCCGCCCGGAAGCCCAGCTAGCCACTTGCAGGACTTGGAGATGTAATGCTGCCGCCCAGACTGATCTCAGTCTGTCCGATCCCTCGAGTACGGAACCAAGATGGATGCACCTCTCCTGACTGGTGGGAGGCCGAGGTCTGAAGTGGCCTCCGTGCAGGAAAGGCGCCGCACTACTGCAGCTGCTTGCCGCCCGGCTGGTCAGTGAAGGTCAGTGGTCGTGGGCGCAGGGCCTAACTGGTCCCTGTGACGCCTTGGTTCCACTGCTGATGGCCCTTCAGCTGGAGCAGCCACTGCTGCCGCTGCCGCCGCCGCCGCCGCCCAGCCTTTATAATCTTAAGCAATCTATTAAAAATTTAATAAAAAATATTAAAGAACACTAAGATTTTATTTATGTGAAATTCTGGTTAGTTAACTATATTAATTATTCTTTTCCATTCATTTTTCCCAGATAATTGACAATAAAACATATGTAACCAGATAATGAAGACATGTCTTATTTATTATTTAATAACTATCATTAATACTATATAAATTAATAAAATTAATATTAATGAAATAAAAATAAGTGTTATACATTGTGAAAAAGGAACTATTTAATTTAAAAGTGAGATGGTGTATATGATAAAAATTTTATTTTATATTGTCCAGCTTAGTGAAATACGAGTGACATACATTTAAGGTACATAACATGATACTGTGATATGGATATATATGTACATGCAATGATAAGAGTTACTCATACAGAAGTATATTATGGGTGAGATGCAAACTTGAGAATTCCTTTAGTGACGCAGTATGAGGTAATGAAGCATCTTGGCAAGTGTAGCTCTACATCTCAAGGATTGAGCTATCTTATTAACTTAATTCTTTGGAAGTACTAGAAATATTACTTTTTTTAACCACAGGAGGACCATTTATATTAGTGTCTCAAGTGGTTCTCTTGTCCTTTTCTCTAGGTTAGATTTAGATTTATAGGCTCATTTCAGGTTTTGTTTGTTTTAATCTTCAAGAAGGGTTCAGTAATAAATCTCCACTCTTTCATTTCATTTGTTCATCAAAATGCAAATTCACTGCATTCACTTATATGATGAATGCATATATTTATATGTACATAGCTAAAATGGCAGGCCTAGCTGAGCACATTTTGATCCCTGCATTTTTGCCTTCATGTATTGCTGTCAATTTTATCTGCCCTTCATCTGCTGCTACTGGTAACCCATCCTCCTTTGCTGACATCAGAACCAGTCTCTTTGGCATTCCAACATAAACTGAAGACAATGGCTCTTCTGCTGTTGGTGGTGATGTCCCCAGCATCCAGCTCTGAATCCTGAACAGCTACCAGTTTCAGTATTCCATGTGAAGACAGCCATTGTTTGGGGCGTGGAGACTGTATTGTATGAGCCAGTCTAGTGTATCCTATTTTCAATTAAACAAAAAGAGTAGTTCAGAAAGTGAATTTTAATGTTCCAATAGAGATATATATTTTAGAAATATATTCATGACCTTTAAAACCCTGTGATTTAATCGATGAGTTCATCACATGGTAGAAAACGGTCAGAATGTGGCACTACTAGGAGGGTGTGGCCTGGTTCGAATAGGTTGGCCCTGCTGAAGGAAGCATTGAACCGAGTTCCTAATGGAAGAGTTAGGGGAAGGAGTGAAGGAGCTGAAGGCATTGCAACCCCATAGGAAGAACAGTAGTATCAACTGATGCCTCCAAGCTCCCAGAGGCTAAGCCACCAACCAAAGAACATGCATGGGCTGGTCCGTGGCCCTGCCCCACTCTGCACGTTTGTAGCAGAGGACTGTCTCATCCGACCTCAGTGAGAAAGGATATACTTTATTCCATAGAAATGTGACGACCCAGGGAAGAGGGACACTAGTGGGGTGAGGAGAGAGTGGGTGGAGGGGAGCTCCTTCTCAGAATCAAAGGGGAGGAGAGAGGGGATGAAAAACTCATGAAGGGGGTACCAAAAGAGGGGGCAATATGTGGAATGTAAATACTAAAATAATTAATAAAAGATTCAATATACGAAGCAGGTGTGGTATGCTATCCTTGTATTTTGAAAATCCCTTGTTTTTGATTCATATATTGATATAAAATAAGCTTGATAATTATGCATAATTAGTTTTTAGAAAATTGAACTTCAATATTATATAAAGTGCCTATGATTCCTGGAGTCTTAAACTATTTCAAAGATGTCTTTGTACAGACTATCTTGAGGCACTGATGCTATCATTTAAGCTTTGCTTCTCTTTTTTTTTTTAGATATATTCTTTGTTACAATCCGTGGGTCTGCTGTGGGATAACCAGGGTCCTCTGGTCCAGGAAGGCACAGGTCCGGCTGAGATGACAGACAGAACAAACCACACACACACACACAGAGGCAGTTTGAACTGAATGTATTTTAGAGCTCTAAGGCAAGGATTTTTATACAGGAAGAGTTGGTATTACCATTTCAAAAGATGTAGCCAGTGAGGCAGGTACAATTATCATAGCCATTTGGTACAAGGAAATGCAACATCAATCAGGAACAAAGTTTCTCAAGTAACAGATACAGAAGATCAATTTACAGATGCCATCAAACTTCCTAATTAGAATACAGAGTCACTCATAGTTTACAGCAAACCTTCAAAGAGTTATACCACCTGGGTCTTAACACGTATTTGTGAGAAATCCTTATCTAACATTTAGCCTTTTACCTAGTAAAACAAAAAACTTCCTGACTAAATTAATGCTTTCAGTACCAGAGTGCCTGAGCCATCCTCATATACATACGCACAGCCATAAAAACCTGCATGTAGTTGGAAGGTAGTAATTATGTAAACAACTATGAGGCAAGGCACTGAAATTCTAAAACGGGGGTTGGCGGTCAGTGAGTTGACTTCAAAGACAGGATTATCAACCAGGCCTTAGGAATCCCGGTGAAGGGAGGAAAGGAGGAAGTCAGGGCAGACTGCTACTTGGGAACTAAGGGCTCATTTTAAATAGCCAGAAAGTAAGAGAGTACAGTAAATTGCCAGGTGAGATTATCAGCTTCCACAGCTTCCAGAGAGTTCCGTTCTTCCCAGGAGGCATTTCTTTTCCGCCTCTGTCTGTAAAATATCATTTTTACAGACATCACTGGGCCACCACAGCAATTCTTTATTTACATTTCAAATGTTGTCACCTTTTCTGGTTGCCCCCTCCCCAAACCCCTGAAAGTCCAATAACCCATCTCCCTTCCTCCTGTTCCCTAATCAACCCTCTTCCACTTGCCTGTCCTGGTATTCCTACACTGTGACTTCGAGCCTTCCCAGGACCAGGGGCCTCTTCTCCTTTTGATGTCCAAAGAGGCCATCCTCTGCTGCATATGCATCTGGAGCCATGGGTACTCTTTAGTTGATGGTTTTGTCCCTGGGAGCTCTGGGAGTACTGGGTGGTTCATATTGTTCCCCCTATGGCACTGCAAATCCCTTCAGCTCCTTGGGTCCTTTCTGTAGCTCCTCCATTGGGAACGCAGTGCTCAGTTCAATGGCTGGCTGAGAGTGACCCCCTCAGTATTTGACATGCACTAGCAGAGTCTCCCAGGTGACAGCTATATCCAGCTCCAGTCAGCAAGCAACTGTGGCTACCCATGATAGTGTCTGAGTATTGTAGCTGTATATAGGATGGACCCCTAGTGGGACAGGACAATCTCTGGATGGTATTTCCCTCAGACTCTGCTCCACACTTCGTCTCTGTATCTCCTTCTGTGGGTGTTTTGTTCCCCCTTCTAAGAAGGGCCAGAGTATCCATACTTTGTTCTTCCTTCTTCTTGAGGTTCATTTGATCTGTGAATTGTGTCTTGGGTATTCCAAGCTTCTGGGCTAATATCCACTTATCAGTGTGTGTATATCATGTGTATTCTTTTGTGTTTGGGTTTCCACACTCAGTATGATATTTTCCAGTTTCACGCATTTGCCTAAGAATTTCATGAATTCATTGTTTTTAATGGCTGAGTAGTATTCAATTGCGTAAATATACCACACTCCTGGGCATATACCCAGAGGATTCTCCAGCACATAATAAGGACACACGCTCCACTATGTTCATAGAAGCCCTATTCATAATATCCAGAAGCTGGAAGGAACCCAGATGTCCTTCAATGGAGGATGGATGGGCTGTGCTTCTTTAGCACAGATCCATGTACTTTTCTAGAAGAACATGGTTCAGCTCTCACTGTCATTTGTTGTCAACAACTTCATTCAAATTATTTCTAGCTTAACCTCAAAATAATCTAATATTGAATCCTCAAAAAATGAAAACTAGCAGTGGTTTTATACTTTTAAATAAAATGTTTGTTACATTCTGGAAACATCTCCATGCCCTGCTTTTCCAAAAATCAAAGAAGTATTAATAACAATCCTTCAAGTAATCTTGGTTAAAACATGGAAATTTTATTTAATGGCCAAAGATAAGGCTTGAAGGATTATAGGATGTTCCTATTAAAGACAGAGATGAAAGTTTTAAATGGTTCCATTTTATTTCCTATGTGTGTGCTCTGTTTTCATTAATAATTTTTCTGCATATGATCAAAGTATTCCTTAGTACCTCAATAACTTTATAAGAATAGTATTTCCAACTTTTTCTTTATTTGCTTGTCTTTTATTTAAACCTCATTAAAAGTATTTGGAAAAAATTATAAGCTTATCTCAAGAAATGTATTTCATTCATGCCATATTTTTCTTTCTATTTTATACATTTGAAGCAATGTTCATAGCTTAAGATAAAACATATGTAACACCAATAGTTATTTACCTCAGGGTGCAGGAAATAGCTGTACTCATAATTACACTAAGACATGCCTATCAGTATTCAAGTATCACAGATCTGGGTCATGACACAAGAATTCTTTTGGGTCAATTTCTATTGAACTGAATAAAACAAAGACACTTCATAAGAGGCCACTGAGTGTTTAGAAGACTTTCTTTATTAGATTTTTTTTTACTATTTCCACAATTATTTTACATAACTTGTCTTAGAAAAATATTAGTCTTATAGTATTGATCTCAGCAAAGAGGATATTTCATTGTGAGTATTAATACCAGTGTGAATATAAATAAATCAAAGAAAGAAATCATTATATCCCATTTGATAACAAATTAATAAATAGTCTCAGTCATTACTGTATTGATTTATAGCAAATATCTGTTCAAAACCTCACACTTGAAATTCATTAGCTAGCTTCTATAACTAAACAGAGATAAAAATAACAAAACTGTTACATTGAAACACTGTTTATTTGCTATTTAGGATGTTAGAGGATGAATTTGGTTTCAAAAAATATATTTATATGTGGGATTTTTCCCTCAGATAGAGCTAGAGAAAAGCCAAAACAGGCATTGAAGAGACTTGTTATAGTGAACAAATGGCTTAGTGTCTTTAAAATGCTTAAAATGAAGTTGTAATAACAAGAGATATTTTTAAATTATTGTATTAAATAAATAATTGTTCCCCATAAATGTGTGGCTCCTATGCTCCCAGAGTAACAGTACTAATTATTTCTTTTTTATTTTTATAGTTGGAATTAATTCTCAACTTTGTGAGGATTATTTATAGCAACTGTGCTTTTTTTTAAAAGCATTGTTTTTCTAGTTAGTTTAAAAATAAATTTTTACAGTATTTTTAAGTCAAAAGTCTCTGAACTTATTTGTCAAGGAAAAGGAGATCAATCAGTTGGTGCGGGGACGAGACGCTTCCATTCAGAAATAGACAAGTAGAGTTCAATAGTAATTGGACTGAGAAGTTGGCAGTATGGGAGGGGGTACCAAAGGAGAGGAGAGGAGTCCTTAAAAAGATACAGCTACTTCTATCCCCCCCCCAAACTGGGTACCGGGGGGGGGGGTGCGGTATTTTGGTTTGTTTTAATTAAAGAAGAATAAAAGACCAAAAGTATTTGAAGAAGGGAGGTGGATAGTTCAGCGAGTAGAAGAGACATTTGTCGATTGGGGTACAATGATTACCCTCCATCTGCCTGGGTCCCCTCAGCTCCTCTACCAAGAATAGGGTAGCCTGCAAAACCCATGAATAATTATAAGACTCCCTTGTACTTCAGGCAAAAGGCTGGAGAAGGCTAAAAGGTTTGCCCTCTGAGAAAGGAGGAGTTGTCTAGTTTCTCTGGAAAGGTTCACCTTCTAGCTTCTTTAATGCATGCTTAATTCCTGTCAGTTTCTTCTTAATGCTATCTCTGGAGCTGGTATATGTCATTTTGCTCTCACGGATTGTATGCCCTGGTCCAGCAGCAGCTTCATGAAGCAGGTTTAGTGTCATCGACAGTTTGTCCCTGAGAACTTGATAAGATCACCTTGCCCTCCTCCCTGATACTTAGGCAGAAAAGCACTACCTCTGGTACTTACTTCCTCTGTGCTGACAACTTGATTATTACCATCGCGTCGATGGCGCCATCAGAGACAACCACACCTGAGGCCATGCTTCCAGAAGCAAAAGAGAGAAAAGGAGAGCCACAGAACTGAGCCTTCTTAGCTGCTGCTGGGATCCAGCCAAACTGAAACTTTTCATTTCATCTGCACTTATAAAGATAAGGTTATTAACAAATGAAGCAGTATTATTCAGAGAAACTTCATGATATACATTAATTCACATTTGCCAAATATCTAGCCATTATCACATATAATCTCTGATAACCCTTAAAAACAGTCCTATATAACCTGCAATTCAATGAAACATAAACACAAAATGTAAGTCCTGCTTTTAATTAACAGAAAGGAGCATGTTGATATAATAAAACAGCACATATATTCTATAAACTTCCAACTATATCAAGCTTAAAAGTAAAGTATGATGTAATATATTTAGTTTGATTAAATGTTGAGCTATCAGCTAATGAGTCTATGTTGAAGGTCAAATCTTCTACTCCCTTCTGTATATTTGATATTTCTACAATTTCTACAGTCTTTACTAACATTCAGAATGCCTGGAATAAGGAGTTATATCATTAAGAAAAATCAACATTTCTAAAAATCATCTGTTCTCACTTTCTCTGAACAATTTTCCTATTATTGTAAATGTTTCTGCATTGGTTTCATTATTTTATTGAGTTGGACATATTTCACTAATTAAAATTAACAAAGAAAAATATCAAAAAGACGGTCTTTTTAAATCATTTGACGTATTTCTACATATATTTTATCTACCCGCTCTGAAGCCTGCTCAGGGACTAATGTAAGCCACCAAAATTGCCATAAAGGGGATTTAAACAAAATACAAAAAATATAAAACATAATATATGTTTGTATCAAAATTACAGCTAAAACTTCAGAGTGGCCAGTGAGATTAAGAAGTAAATAATAAGCTTATAACTTATTATAAGTGTGTTTACCAATTTTTTTTGGAGACAGAGATAGCAAAAATCCATAATCTGAATTAATACCCAAGGTTCCACTGTAGTTTTGACTTGGGAAGCTGCTGTAATATACTAAAAGTCAGTATCTTCATTCCTTTCACATTCCCTTCCTTTTAAGAAGGCTTTTTCAACCACTTTTGTTTCATGTTTTCCTGTTCAACCTGTTCAACCACAGTAATGACAGTTTATGAATCCCTTGTTTTGACTGATTGTTATTTATGTGACCAGTGAAATATGAGAGATCAGTACCTACATTTAAGGGAACATAATTATATAGACACACCCAAGGTAGTTGGAGAAAAAATAAAATAGTACAAAGCCTTATTAAAAGATATATAAAAATAGAGAAAATATTAAATTTTGTTTCATTTTAAAATTGCACTATCATAATGGTTATTATTGCTCTGCAAATTATGTCTTCCTTTAAACCCAGGATAAAATGTAATCATTGATTTACATGTCTTGTTACCCAAACTTCATGACTTCAGGAGCATAAATTTAACCATATTTATGTGAGATATATATATCTATATATATATATAGATAGATATATATATAGAGATATAGAGATATAGATATATATAGATATATATCACCATGTAAATTTTCCCATGGAGCCATGAAGATTAAGATTAAATAAGATATGGAATAAAGTATATGCAGGCAAAAGACATAGAATGAGTACTTTATAAAATTACTTGTACTGTGGAAGTATGGAAGAAATTCTCCTCAGATTTCTAGGTCTGGTCAGAACAACTATGACTTACCCTTTTCTAAATTCTAAAACAAAAAACAGCTCAACACAGCATAAAAGATTGGCTACAATATATACTTTTAGAATAACTACAAAATAGGGAATATCATGAACTTCAAATTATTTCTAAGTAGAAAAATACATTATAAAGTGTAAATTTTAGAGACATTTCTTTAAAATATTTATTTCATATAATCTTACTATTGTTTTATATTAGTGTCAAAGAAAAACTCAATATGAGATTATTAAGATAGTGTTAATCTTATATATCGAGAGTGTAAAATTTTTAATTGAGAATAAACACATAGATATGCGTTCTCCATCAAATGGTTTTCTAATCAGAATTATAAAAATATTCTAGAATCCGAATCTCAGGATTGTGAATTCCAGTTCAATTCTTCAGGAAGAATCCAAGAGAAATAGAGGTTTCAGACCATTTTTGGGCTACGCACCAGACTGTTATCTTAAAATTGAACCTAACAAACAAGTAAACCAAGAAAGGAATGAGTGAATACCAGAATCGTACATCATTCCTTGCATTTAGCATACACAAGTCTAAAAGCAGTCATGCTGTAGTATCTTCCAGATTAATAGTAAGCCAAGAACAAAGTGCTCAGCAGCATAGACAGCTGAGAGATAGGGACGGGATGGGAGAGGAAACTTCATTTGTCTTTATGTCATTACAATATTTGTTCCTCTTACCATGTATCCTCATTTGCTTCTATAAAGTACTGCTTTATGAATCAAATCCTTGAAGGCTTGTTTTACCTGCTGATTTCTCAAGGTGTAAATAAAGGGGTTCAGCATGGGAGCAATTGAAGTATTGAGAACAGCCACCCCTTTGGTCAGCGATGCTCTTTCGTTTGCAGAAGGTTTGACATACATGAAAATGCAGCTGCCATAAGAGATGGAGATGACAATCATGTGAGAGGAGCAGGTGGAGAAAGCCTTTTTCCTCTGGCTGGCCGATGGGAACCTCAGAATGGTGCTGATGATGCAGATGTAGGACAAGATCACTAGGGCCAGGGTGAACAGCAGAGTGACAAAGGCAAAGTAGAAGCCAATCATCTCTAAACTCCTTGTATCTGAGCAGGAGAGCTGTAGGATGGGGAAGTAGTCACAGGAGAAGTGATCAATGACATTAGAAGCACAGAAGTCTAACTTGAGGACCAACATTAATGGTGGGAAGATGGTCAGGAATCCTGCCAGCCATGAGGTGAGGACAAGGACAGTGCAGACTTTCTGATTCATGATGAGGGTGTAGTGCAGTGGCTTGCAGATGGCCACATAGCGATCATAAGACATGGCGGTTAGAAGAAAGAACTCAGACACTCCCATGGAGATGAAGAAATATAATTGAGCCAAACAGTTGTTATAGGAAATGGTCTTGGCTTTAGTAATTATTGACTCCAAAAATCTAGGGATGGAAACACTGGTGAATATGATTTCTAAGAAGGAGAAATTCTGGAGGAAGAAATACATAGGAGTCTTTAACTGGGAGTCCAGCAAGATGAGGATGATTATGGTCAGGTTTCCAGTGACACTTAGTATGTAAGCAATGAATAAAAGGATAAAAATCACAACCTGAACTTCTGGATCGTCTGAAATGCCTAAGAGCACAAACTCAGTAATCACAGAATGGTTTTTCATACTGATTTACTGTTAGCAGAATCTATTGATAAAAAAGAAATCAAAGTATAAACCTAATATAGAAAGGGTAAGTATTAGTATTAATATATGCAATGAGCTGATAGGAATCTTCCTATAAGATTTTTACCAAGTCTCCTCATTCCTACTAAAAACATACAATATACAATTATATATTTTTATATAATAATTTAAATATAAAATAAGTAATTTACATAACTATATATGCATACATAAAATTGTATATGCTATAGATGAATATAATATTCTCAATTAAGCACATGTATTTATGATTTTTGCTTAAAATCACCTTCAATAATTTTACATGAAATATTTATGTTTACTTAGAAATGCTATACACACTTAAATCATGGATTCTTGCAATAAACTTCAAATATATGTGCAATTTTTATATTAAGACTTTTTCACTTTCCTGTATTTTGTTAAATTATGCTGATATATTAATTTAAAATATAATGCCATTTCCAAACTTCTATAATTTAATGATAGAATATAATCACATAACCACATCTACCAAGCCCCTTTCCTGTTATAATTACTTTTATTTTTAATAGGTATCAGTTTAACCATGAAAATAAAGGATTAGATGAGCTTTGCTTGTAAAAAAAAAATCGTTTTCTCTACGATCAAGTACAGTATCTCTTCTTATCAAGTTCTTAAATCTAGAGGCATGAAAACATAAGTCAAGAGGTTAACCACAATATAGAAATCAGTAATATAGCTATGACAGTGGGTTACGTTTATATCATTTTTATATTTATTTATTATGGTCACTTTGGGCCATTTCTTTAAAAATTTTTTCTGAGTGAAGAAAAGAACATTTAAAGTACTTTCTTTCTAAATCTCAAAGTAAACCATTGGACATTGTTCTAAGGACTGATCAGAATATATAAAATTTTCTATAGGATTTTCCTTATCTAAACTACAAAGTGCTACACTATACCATCTGATTTCAGTCCCTCCTAATACTCAGCAAGCATCAAGGTGTCTTTGAATTATGTTCTCAAGAATATTTACTTTATTATTTTCATTATAGGGCAACACATCATGTGGTAGACATTAGAGCAAATGATTGGCATTATTTATTTCTTACTATTTTATATTCTGGCTCTCAGAATTGTCTACATTTATCTGTGTGTGTGGATGTGTAGATGTGTGTGTGTTTGCTTGTTGTTAATGGGCCATAAAACAGACATTAAAAGATAGAGACTAATACTGTAGCTTCAACAATGATTGAAATATACTGAAAATGAAAAAATCAGTAGTAATAAAATAATATTCAAAAATCCTTCCACTATTTCCAAAATAAGCCTTTAGATATCAGAAAATATGCATTTTTCACTAGTTTGGAATATATACTAGGTATGTCTGATGACATACAGCAATCATGTAATCCTAAATTGGTCTCTATTTACTTAAAAAACTAGTTGAAATACATTCATAGTATTCTTCAGAACAACTGCTTGTCATCCATCTCACCTTTGTTTATACTACACAGAATGTGTCACATTAAAAAAAAAGCACAGGCTGGGTTGCTTCTGAGGTTTCTGGCAGTTTCATAAATAAATCTTATGTCTTTTTAACACCTTTTATTATTTCACAGTAACAAAAAGAGACCTAAGACCCAAATTCCAAAACTTGCTATATTAATCCTAAGATTTCTGCAAGTAAATTTGGCAAAGAAACTGCTTTTGGAGGCTAGAAGGTGAAGTTTTTCAAAGCATTTTAGTTAACCTAACATCAATGCTACACAAAATAACAGAAAGTAACCTTTTCTGGCTGGAGGAGGAATCCTGAGTGACTGGGCTGGTAAAAGAAAGGATGAGAAGCAGGTTCATAAAACACAGTGATGTCAGGATATAAGGAGACAATGGGAGAACTGTACCAATCAGCTGATATCTGACCTGGCTTCCCTCTGGCCACATTTAATTTTCCCAATAATCAGATAGACTCAGTCTCTACAATGAAGGTAATGCATTCTCAATGCCTCTGGGATTTACTGAATCCAATTCTACAATGATTCTTCTTTGAATGTAGGGCACCTAGCTTATTCATTAGTAAATCTCTCCAGAGCAAGAATGAGTAATAAAAATTATAATAATATCTTTGAAAATTAGAATTGTACTTCTGCTGTATTTTATTTTGAATTTTATAATTAATATGTGAGAATCTAGTATCATATTAGTATATAGAAACCTATCTATGTATTTCCTACCAGGTGGTCATTACCCTCAAAACTTCAAATTTACCAGCATAAAAGCAATATTCTACCAAATATTTAATGTATTAAGGTATTTTTTTACTTAATCCATGTTACAAATTTACCAAAGACAGTAGTTATATAATCATATCACATTAAAAATTCTGTAATTCTGACTGGTATGAGGTAGAATCTCAGGGTTGTTTTGATTTGCATTTCCCTGATGACTAAAGATGTTAAACATTTCTTTAGATGCTTCTCAGCCATTCGGTATTCCTCAGTAGAGAATTTTTTGTTTAGCTCTATATCTCATTTTTTAATAGGGTTATTTGGTTCTCTGGAGTCTAACTTCTTGAGTTCTTTATACATATTAGATTTTAGCCCTCTATCAGATGTGGGTTGGTAAAGATCTTTTCCCAATCTATTGGTTGCTGTTTTGTCCTATTGACAGTGTTCTTTGCCCTACAGAAGCTTTGCAATTTTATGAAGTTCCATTTGTCAATTCTTGATCTTAAGCATAAGCCATTGGTTCGAGAAAATTTCCCCTGTGCCCATGTACTCGAGGTTCTTCCCATTTTCTCTTCTATTAGTTACAGTGTATCTGGTTTTATGTGGAGGTCCTTGATCCTTGACTTGAGCTTTACACAAGGAGATAATAACAGACTGATTTGCATTCTTCTACATGCTGATTGCCAGTTGAACCTGCACCATTTGTTGAAAATACTTTTATCCACTGGCTGATTTTATCTCCTTTGTCAATTATCAAGTACCCATAGATGTGTGGGTTCATTTCTGGGTCTTCAATTCTATTCCATCGATCTACCTGCCTGTCTCTGAACAAATACCATGCAGTATTTATCACTATTTCTCTGGAATAGAGCTTGAGGTCAGGGATGGTGAATCCCCCAGACGTTCTTTAATTGTTAAGAATAGTTTTCAATATCCTGGGTTTTTGTTATTTCAGATGAATTTGCAAATTGCTCTTTTTAACCTCACACCAGTCAGAATGGCTAAGATAAAAAACTCACGTGACAGCAGATGGCTGGGAAGGATGTGGAGAAAGAGGAACACTCCTCCATTGCTGGTGGACTTGCAAGCTGGTACAACCACTCTGAAAATCACTCTGGTGGTTCCTCAGAAAATTAGACATAGTATAACCTGAGAACCTAGCTATAGCACTCCTGGTCTCATACCCAAAAGACACTCCAACATATAACAAGGACACATGCTCCACTATGTTCATAGCAGCCTTATTTATAATAGCCATAAGCTGGGAAAAAAACAAGATGACCTTCAACAGAGTAATGGATTCAGAAAATGTGGTACATTTACACAATGGATTACTACTCAGCTATTAAAAACAATGAATTCATGAAATTCTTGGGCAAATGAATGAAACTATAAAATGTCATCCTGATTGAGGTAACCCAATCACAAAAGAACACACATGGTATGCACTCACTGATAAAAGCTCAGGATACCCAAGATACAATTCACAGACCACATGAAGATCAAAAAGAAGGAAGACCAAAGTATGGATACTTCATTCCTTTTTGGAAGGGGGAACAAAATACCCACAGCAGGAGATACAGAGTCAAAGTATGGAGCAGAGACTGAAGCAAAAACCATACAGAGACTGCCCCTCCTGAGAATCCATCCCATATACAGTTACCAAACCCAGACACTATTGTGGATGCAAAGAAGTGCTTGCTGACAGGAGCCTGATATAGCTGTCTCCTAAGAGGCTGTGGCAGAGCTTGACAAATACAGAGGTGGATGCTTGAAGCCAACCATTGAACTGAGCACAGTGTCCTCAATGGAGGAGTTAGAGAAAGGACTTAAGGAGCTGAAGGAATTGCATCCCCAAGAGGCCTCTGGCAGGAGCCTTCAGATCTCCGCTTCAGGATCCAGAACAGCCTGGGCTGCAACACCACATCTCCAGGCTCTGCAAGAGGCCAGAGTAGCACCCAGGAGGCCGGCTGGAATCAGTGTGCTCTGGTGAGTCCAGCAGGCCCCAGGCAGAAGCCTTCAGGTGTCTGCTTCGGGATCTCAACAGTGTGGGCCAAAGCACCCTGTCTCCAGGCAGTGAAGGAGGTCAGTTGTGCGCCAGAGGCCAGCTGGGAAGAGGCAGCTTGCACTGGTGAGTCAAGTATTGACAAGACCAACTAACACCAGTGAGAACTAGATGGCAAAAGGAAAACGTAGGAACGTCACTATCAGAAATCGAGGCAATATGTCAGCATCTGAACCCAATTCTCCTTTAACAGCATGCCCTGGATACCTCATTACACCAGAAAAACAAGATTTGGATTTAAAATCACTGGTCATGATGCTGGTAGAGGAACACATGAAGGACATACTTAAAGAAATTCAGGAGAAAATGGATCAAAATTTAGAAGCCCTTACAAGGGAAACACAAAAATCATTGAAAGAAATTCAGGAGAATACAAAAGACAATAAGGAGGAAACGCAAAATCACTTAAAGAAATACAGGAGAACTTTGGTCAACAGGCTGAGGTCATGAAAGAGGAAACACAAAAATCTCTTAAAGAATTACAGGAAAGCACAAACAAGAAAGTTCAGGATCTAAAATCAGAAGAAGAAACAACTAAGAAAACTCAAAGGGAGACAACTTTGGAGATAGAAAGCCTTGAGAAGAAATCAGGGGCCATAGATGCAAATATCAACAACAGAATACAAGAGATAGAAGAAAGAATCTCGGATGCCAAAGATACCATAGAAACCATTGACTCAACAGTTAAAGAAAATGCAAAATGCAAAAAGCTTGTAACCCAAAACATCCAGGAAATCCAGGACACAATGAGAAGACCAAACCTAAGGATTATAGGGATAGATGAGAGTGAAGATTTACAACTTAAAGGGCCAGCAAATATCATGGAAGAAAACTTCCCTAACCTAAAGAGAGAGATGTCTATGAATATACAAGAAGCCTACAGAACTCCACACAGACTGGACTAGAACAGAAATACCTCCTGTGACATCATAATCAAAACCCCAAATGTACTAAACAAAGAAAAAATATTAAAGGCAGTAAGAGAAAAGGCCAAGTAACATATAAAGTCAGAATCACAGCAGACTTTTCACCTGAGACTATGAGAGCTAGAAGATCCTGGACAGATCTCATGCAGACTCTAAGAGAACACAAATGCCAGCCAAAACTACTATACCTAGCAAAACTCTCACTCACCATAGATGGAGAAACTAAGATATTCCACAACAAAACCAAGTTTACCCAATATATATCCACAAACCCAGCCCTATAAAGGATAATAGGAGGAAAACACCAATACAAGGAGGGAAACTTCACCCTGGAAAAAGCAAGATAGTAACCTTCTTTCATCAAACCCAAAAGAAGTTAACCAATCAAATTTAAAAAATAACATCAAAAATGACAGGAAGTAATAATCACTATTCCTTAATATCCCTTAATATCAATGGGCTCAATGCCCCAGTAAAAAGACATAGACTAACCGACTGGATATGTAAACAGGACCCTACATTTTGCTGCATGCAGGAAACACACCTCAGTGTCAAAGACAAACACTACCTTAGAGTAAAAGGCTGGAAGACAATTTTACAAGCAAATGGTCTCAGGAAACAAGCTGGAGTAGCCATTCTAATATCAGATAAAATTGACTTTCAACCTAAAGTCATCAAAAGAGACTCTGAGGGACACTTCTTGCTGGTCAAAGGAAAAATACAACAAGAAGAACTCTCAATCCTGAACATCTATGCTCCAAACGCAAGGGCACCCTCATTCATAAAAGAAACTTTACTAAAGCTCAAAGCACACATTGCACCTAACACAATAATTGTGGGTGACTTCAACACTGCACTTTCCTCAATGGACCGATCAGGAAAACAGAAACTGAACAGGGACACAATGAAACTAATTGAAGCTTTGGACCAATTAGATTTAACAGATATATATAGAACATTCTATCCTAAAGAAAAAGAATATACCTTTTTCTCAGCACGTCATGGTACCTTCTCCAAAATCGACCATATAATTGGTCACAAGACAAACCTCAACAAATATAAGAAGATCGAGCTAATCCTGTGCCTCCTATCAGATCACTATGGAGTAAAAGTGGTCTTCAATAGCAACAAAAACAACAGAAAGCCCACATACACATGGAGGCTGAATAATACTCTACTCAATGACACCTTGGCCAAAGGAGAAATAAAGAAAGAAATAAGAGACTTTTTAGAATTTAATGAAAATGAAGGCACAACATACCCAAATCTATGGGACACAATCAAAGCAGTACTAAGAGGAAAACTCATAGCCCTGAGTGCCTCCAAAAAGAAAATGGAGAGAGCATACACTACCAGCTTAATGACACACCTGAAAGCCCTGGAACAAAAAGAAGTTATTTTACCCAGGAGGAGTAGGAGGCAGGAAATCATCAAACTCAGGGCCGAAATCAATCAAGTAGAAACAGAAAGAACCATACAAAGAATCAACAAAACCAGGAGCTGGTTCTTTGAGAAAATCAACAAGATAGATAAACCCTTAGCCAGACTAACCAAAGGGCACAAAGACAGTATCCAGATGAACAAACTTAGAAATGAAAAGGGAGATATAACAACAGAAACTGAGGAAATTCAAAAAATCATTAGATCCTACTACAAAAGCCTATACTCAACACAACTGGAGAATCTGGAAGAAATGGACAGTTTCCTAGAAAGATATCCAACACCAAAATTAAATCAGGATCCAATAGATCATTTAAACAGTCCCATAAGACCTGAAGAAATAAAAAGGGTCATAGAAAGTCTCCCAACCAAAAAAAGCACGGGACCAGATGGCTTCAGTGCAGAATTCTATCAGACCTTCACAGAAGACCTAACACCAATACTCTTCAAACTTTTCCACAAAATAGAAACAGAAGGAACTCTACCCAACTTGTTCTATGAAGCCACAATTATGGTGATACCAAAACCACACAAAGATCCAACAAAGAAAGAGAATTTCCCTTATGAATATTGATGCAAAAATACTTAATAAAATTCTAGCCAACCAAATCCAAGAACACATCAAAACAATCATCCACCATGATCAAGTAGGCTTCATCCCAGGGATGCAGGGATGGTTCAATATCAGGAAATCCATCAATGCCATCCACTACGTAAACAAACTCAAAGAAAAAAACCATATGATCTTCTCATTAGATGCAGAAAAAGCATTTGACAAAATTCAGCATCCTTTCATGCTAAAAGTCTTGGAAAGAACAGGAATTCAAGGCCCATACCTAAACATCGTTAAAGCAATATACAGCAAACCAGTAGCCAACATCAAACTAAACAGAGAGAAACTTGAAGCACTCCCACTAAAATCAGGGACTAGACAAGGCTGTCCTCTCTCTCCATATCTTTTCAATATAGTACTTGAAGTTCTAGCTAGAGCAATTAGACAACATAAGGAGGTCAAGGGGATACAAATTGGAAAGGAAGAAGTCAAATTATCACTATTTGCAGATGACATGATAGTCTACTTAAGTGTCCTGAAAACCTCCACCAGAGAACTCCTACAGCTGATAAACAACTTCAGCAAAGTGGCTGGTTATAAAATCAACTCAAGCAAATCAGTTGCCTTCCTATACTCAAAGGATAAGCAGGCTGATAAAGAAGTTAGGGAAATGACACCCATCACAATAGCCACAAACAATATAAAGTATCTTGGTGTGACTCTAACCAAACAAGTGAAAGATTTATATGACAAGAATGTCAGGTCTCTGAAGAAGGAAATCGAAGACCTCAGAAAATGGAAAAATCTGTCATGCTAGTGGATCGGCAGGATTAATATAGTTAAAATGGCCATCTTGCCAAAAGTGATCTACAGATTCAACCCAATCCCCATCAAAATCCCAACTCAGTTCTTCACAGAGTTATAAAAAGCAATTCTCAAATTCATCTGGAATAACAAAAAACCCAGGATAGCTAAAACTATTCTCAACAACAAAAGAAATTCTGAGGGAATCAGTATCCCTGACTTCCAGAAATACTACAGAGAAATAGTGTTAAAAACTGCATGGTATTGGCACAGTGACAGACAAGTGGACCAATGGAATAGAATTGAAGATCCAGAAATGAATCCACACACCTATGGTCACTTGATCTTTGACAAAAGAGCCAAAAACATCCAGTGGAAAAAAGATAGCCTTTTCAACAAATGGTGCTGGTTCAATTGGAGGTCAGCATGCAGAAGAATGCGAATTGATCCATTCTTATCTCCATGTACTAAACTTCACTCCAAGTGGATCAAGGACCTCCATGTAAAACCAGACACACTGAAACTAATAGAAAAGAAACCAGGGAAGACCCTTGAGGACATGGGCACAAGGGAAAAGTTCCTGAACAGAACACCAATAGCTTATGCTCTAAGATCAAGAATTGACAAATGGGACCTCATAAAACTACAAAGTTTCTGTAAGGCAAAGGACACTGTTAAAGGGACAAAACGTCAACCATCAAATTGGGAAAGGATATTCACCAACCCTACATCTGATAGAGGGCTAATATCCAATATATACAAAGAACTCAAGAAGTTAGACCGCAGGGAACCAAATAACCCTATTAAAAATGGGGTACAGATCTACACAAAGAATTTTCACCTGAAGAAATTCAGATGGCCGAGAGGCACCTTAATAAGTGCTCAACATCATTAGTCATTAGGGAAATGCAAATCAAAACAACCCTGAGATTTCACCTTACACTAGTCAGAATGGCTAAGGTCAAAGTCTCAGGAGACAGCAGGTGTTGGCAAGGATGAGGAGAAAGAGGAACACTCCTCCACTGCTGGTGGGGCTGTAAGATGGTGAAACTACTTTGGAAATCAGTCTGGTGGTTCCTCAGAAAACTGGACATGACACTTCCAGAGGACCCTGCTATACCTCTCCTGGGCATATACCCAAAGGATTCCCCGGCATGCAATAAAGACACATGCTCCATTCTGTTCATAGCAGCCTTATTTATAATAGCCAGAAGCTGTAAAGAACCCAGATGCCCCTCAAGGAGTAATGGATACAGAAAATGTGGCATATTTACACAATGGAATACTACTCAGCAATTAGAAACAATGAATTCACAAAATTTTTAGGCAAATGGTTTGATCTGGAAAATATCATCCTAAGTGAGGTAACCCAATCACAAAAGAATACACATGGAATGCAATCTCTGATAAGTGGATATTAATTAGCCCAGAAGCCCTGAATACCCAAGGCACAAATCGCATAACAAATGACTCCCATGAAGAAGTATGGAGAGGTTCCTGATCCTGGAAAGGATTGATCTAGCATTGGAGGGGAATATAAGGACAGAGAAAAAAAGGAGGGAGGTGATTGGAGAATGGATGGAGAGAAGAAGGTTTATGGGACATATGGGGAGGGGGGATCCGGGAAAGGGGAAATCATTTGGAATGTAAACAAAGAATATAGAAAATAAAAATATTAAAAAAATGAAAAGAAAATATCTAATGAAAATTTCAATAAAATCTGTAATTCTCTTCTGCTTTTTTTTGGTATACAGTTAGCACTGAATGTTCTTGTCGCTTTATCTAGAAAAACTTCACCTTTGTATAACTGTTATGTTGGAAACTTAAGGAGATTTATATGTAATTCATTAATTAATTTAACCTTTGAGAACTGGGAATCTAGTGATTACTAATTACCTCACTAGTTATGATGCTGCAGTGCTTCTGTCTTTTTGCACACATGTGACAACTATTCCCTTCCACAGATTATAAATTCTTTGTTTACACCGTAACCAACATTGGAAATACTTAGGCATCTTAAAAGAAAATGAACAGAAATAACACTCTAATTCATCTTATTTGAAAGATGGTCGCATTGGATAAGAGCATACTTCTTGTGTTTCATATATAGAAATCCAATTTTGCCCAAAATTTATTTGACATTTCTTTAAAAAACTTTAGAGTTGAACAAAGGAGAAATGTCCTTCAGAGGAGGGTGGTGGAACCTCCTATAATTCGATCTTCAGCCTGTTTTCTGGGCGTTTGGGGGTTCTGTGAAATTTTTTCTTGATAATTCAAGATCATCTTAAAACCATACCCTCGCGGCGGCGGCGGCGGCGGCGGCAGCAGCGGCAGCAGTGGCTGCTCCAGCTGAAGGGCCATCAGCAGTGGAACCAAGGCGTCACAGGGTCCAGTTAGGCCCTGCGCCCACGACCACTGACCTTCGCTGACCAGCCGGACAGCAAGCAGCTGCAGTTGTGCGGCGCCTTTCCTGCACGGAGGCCACTTCAGAACTCGGCCTCCCACCAGTCAGGAGAGGAGGATCCATCTTGGTTCCGTACTCCAGGAATCGGACAGACTGAGGTACACAAACATAATCCGAGGCCAACACCGCGGTGGTCTGAGCCCGACGGGCGTTGGCCTGCACCCAGGCCCTGGGCGGGTCGGGGGGCCATCGGGGTGCCAACCCAACCAGGAGGTTTTTTGCCCAGGCCTGCGAGCGCGCCGCCGCCATTTTGCCTGCAGGACGATAGAGAGCTCAGGCGGGCAGACCTGTAACAGGCATAGCCTAAGGCTAACAAAGCGGGGGTCCAGGCCCCAAAAGGCACAGGACTGACCCCAAGAACTGGGCGGCTTGGTGGGCCATCTGTGAGCCAACCCGCCCAGGTGATTGTTAGCAAAGCAGACTCTCCCGGCGCTTTCAGGGAGCGCGGGCGCACACGCCCGCCATCCTAGTCACCTGGCAAACCCAATTAACAGTCAAAGCCGTAGGGGAACTTTGCTCGGACCTTGGCCTCCCAGGCTTTTGCCTGGACTCAGGGACTGGGCGGCCAGGCTAACCTTGTGTGCGATAGCCCAGTTGGCAGATCGGCTGCCCAGCGGAGTGAGCGGAACTCAGGGGAGGTCACAGTAGCATACACCGTCGGCACTCCCTGGGAGTGCACACGGGCTCCATCTGCTCCACAGACACAATCTGGGGCAAGGCCTCAGGCAGAAGCCCTTAGCTCTACTCTCTCCGCTTCCGGATCCAGATCAGTCTGGGCGGCAGCATTACATCCCCAAGTCCTGCAAGTGGCTAGCTGGGCTTCCGGGCGGCCAGCTGGGAGAAGTCAGTGTGCTCCAGTGAATCCAGCGGGCCCCAGCGGGAGCCTTCGGGTGCCTGCTTAGGGATCTGAACAGCCTGGGCAGCAGCACACTGTCTACAAGCAGTGCAGGAGGTAAGCTGTGCACCAGAGGCCAACTGGGAAGGGGCAGCTTGCACTGGTGAGTCCAACACTGACAAGATAAACTAACACCAGTGAGATCTAGATGGCAAAAGGCAAACGCAGGAACGTCACTAACAGAAATCAAGGCAATATGGCAACATCTGAACCCAATTCTCCTCTACCAACATGTCCTGGATACCCCATCACACCAGTAAAACAAGATTTGGATTTAAAATCACTGGTCATGATGCTGGTACAGGAACACATGAAGGTCATACATAAAGAAATCCAGGAGACAATGGATCAAAAGGTAGAAGCCCTTGCAAGGGAAACACAAAAATCATTGAAAGAAATCCAGGAGAATACAAAAGCCAACAAGGAGGAAATGCAAAAAACACTTAAAGAAATACAGGAGAACTTTGCTCAACAGGCTGAGGTCATGAAAGACGAAACACAAAAATCTCTTAAAGAAATACAGGAGAACTTTGGTCAACAGGCTGAGCTCATGAAAGAGAGAACACAAAAATCTCTTAAAGAATTACAGGAAAACACAAACATGCAAGTGAAGGAGCTAAGCAAAACCATCCAGGATCTAAAATCAGAAGTAGAAACAACTAAGAAAACTCAAAGGGAGACAACTTTGGAGATAGAAAGCCTTGGGAAGAAATCAGGGGACAGAGATACAAATATCAACAACAGAATACAAGAGATAGAAGAAAGAATCTCAGATGCTGAAGATTCCATAGAAACCATGGACTCAACAGTTAAAGAAAATGCAAAATGCAAAAAGCTTGTAACCCAAAATATCCAGGAAATCCAGGACACAATGAGAAGACCAAACCTAAGGATTATAGGCATAGAGGAGAGTGAAGATTTACAACTTAAAGGGCCAGCAAATATCTTCAATAAAATTATGGAAGAAAACTTCCCTAACCTAAAGAGAGAGATGCCCATGAATATACAAGAAGCCTACAGAACTCCAAACAGACTGGACCAGAACAGAAATACTTCCCGTCACATAATAATCAAAACACCAAATGTTCTAAACAAAGAAAGAATACTAAAGGCAGTAAGAGAAAAAGGCCAAGTAACATATAAAGGAAGACCTATCAGAATCACAGCAGACTTTTCACCTGAGACTATGAAGGCTAGAAGGTCCTGGGCAGATCTCATGCAGACTCTAAGAGAACACAAATGCCAACCAAAACTACTATATCCAGCAAAACTCTCAATCACCATAGATGGAGAAACTAAGATATTTCATGACAAAACCAAGTTTACCCAATATCTATCCACAAACCCGGCCCTAAAAAGGATAATAGGAGGACAACACCAATACAAGGAGGGAAACTTCACCCTGGAAAAAGCAAGATAGTAACCTTTCATCAAACCCAAAAGAAGTTAAGCATTCAAATTTAAAAAATAACGTCAAAAATGATAGGAAGTAACAATCACTATTCCTTAATATCTCTTAACATCAATGGACTTAATGCCCCAATAAAAAGACACAGACTAACTGAATGGATACGTAAACAGGACCCTACATTTTGCTGCTTACAGGAAACACACCTCAGGGCCAAAGACAAAACACTACCTTAGAGTAAAAGGCTGGAAGACAATTTTACAAGCAAATGGTCTCCGGAAACAAGCTGGAGTAGCCATTTTAATATCAGATAAAATTGACTTTCAACCCAAAGTCATCAAAAGAGACCCTGAGGGTCACTTCTTGCTGGTCAAAGGAAAAATACAAAAAGAAGAACTGTCAATCCTGAACATCTATGCCCCAAATGTAAGGGCACCCTCTTTTGTAAAAGAAACTTTATTAAAACTAAAAGCACACATTGCACCTAACACAATAATTGTGGGTGACTTCAACACTGCACTTTCCTCAATGGACCAATCAGGAAAACAGAAACTAAACAGGGACACAATGAAACTAATTGAAGCTTTGGACCAATTAGATTTAACAGATATATATAGAACATTCTATCCTAAAACAAAAGAATATACCTTTTTCTCAGCACCTCATGGTACCTTCTCCAAAATCGACCATATAATTGGTCACAAGACAGACCTCAACAAATATAAGAAGATCGAACTAATCCCATGCCTCCTATCTGATCACTATGGAGTAAAAGTGGTCTTCAATAGCAACAGAAACAACAGAAAGCCCACATACACGTGGAAACTGAACAATACTCTACTCAATGATACCTTGGTCAAGGAAGAAATAAAGAAAGAAATTAAAGACTTTTTAGAACACAATGAAAATGAAAACACAACATACCCAAATCTATGGGACACAATGAAAGCAGTGCTAAGAGGAAAACTCATAGCCCTGAGTGCCTCCAAAAAGAAAATGGAGAGAGCATACATTACCAGCTTAATGACACACCTGAAAGCCCTGGAACAAAAAGAAGCTATTTCGCCCAGGAGGAGTAGAAGGCAGGAAATCATCAAACTCAGGGCCGAAATCAATCAAGTAGAAACAAAGAGAACCATACAAAAAATCAACAATACCAGGAGCTGGTTCTTTGAGAAAATCAACAAGATAGATAAACCCTTAGCCAGAATGACCAAAGGGCACAGAGAAAGTATCCAAATTAACAAACTTAGAAATGAAAAGGGAGATATAACAACGGAAACTGAGGAAATCCAAAAAATCATCAGATCCTACTACAAGAGCCTATACTCAACACAACTGGAGAATCTGGAGGAAATGGACAATTTCCTTGACAGATACCAAATACCAAAATTAAATCAGGACCAACTAGACCATCTAAACAGTCCCATAATGCCTAAAGAAATAGAAGGAGTCATAGAAAGTCTTCCAACCAAAAAAAGCACAGGACCAGATGGCTTCAGTGCAGAATTCTACCAGACCTTCAAAGAAGAGTTAACACCAATACTCTTCAAACTATTCCACAAAATAGAAACAGAAGGAACACTTCCCAATTCCTTCTACGAAGCCACAATTACGCTGATACCAAAGCCACACAAAGATCCAACAAAGAAAGAGAACTTCAGACCAATTTCCCTTATGAACATCGATGCAAAAATACTCAATAAAATTCTTGCCAACCGAATCCAAGAACACATCAAAACAATCATCCACCATGATCAAGTAGGCTTTATCCCAGGAATGCAGGGTTGGTTCAATATACGGAAATCCATCAATACAATCCACTACATAAACAAACTCAAAGAACAAAACCACATGGTCATTTCATTGGATGCTGAAAAAGCATTTGACAAAATTCAGCATCCCTTCATGCTTAAAGTCTTGGAGAGAACAGGAATTCAAGGCCCATACCTAAACATAGTAAAAGCAATATACAGCAAACCGGTAGCCAGCATCAAACTAAATGGAGAGAAACTTGAAGCAATCCCACTGAAATCAGGGACCAGACAAGGCTGCCCCCGTTCTCCTTATCTTTTCAATATTGTACTTGAGGTACTAGCTCGGGCAATTCGACAACATAAGGAGGTCAAAGGGATACAAATTGGAAAGGAAGAAGTCAAACTATCATTATTTGCAGACGACATGATCGTCTACCTAAGTGACCCAAAGAACTCCACTAGAGAGCTCCTACAGCTGATAAACAACTTCAGCAAAGTGGCAGGTTATAAAGTCAACTCAAGCAAATCAGTGGCCTTCCTATACTCAAAGGATAAGCAGGCTGAGAAAGAAATTAGGGAAATGACCCCCTTCACAATAGCCACAAACAGTATAAAGTATCTTGGGGTGACTCTTACCAAACATGTGAAAGATCTGTATGACAAGAACTTCAAGACTCTGAAGAAGGAAATGGAAGAAGACCTCAAAAAATGGGAAAACCTCCCATGCTCATGGATCGGCAGAATCAATATAGTTAAAATGGCCATTTTGCCTAAAGCACTATACAGATTCAATGCAATACCCATCAAAATCCCAACTCAATTCTTCACAGAGCTAGAAAGAGCAATTATCAAATTCATCTGGAACAACAAAAAACCCAGGATAGCTAAAACTATTCTCAGCAACAAAAGGAAATCTGGGGGAATCAGTATCCCTGACCTCAAGCAATACTACAGAGCAATAGTGTTAAAAACTGCATGGTATTGGTACAGTGACAGACAGGAGGATCAATGGAACAGGATTGAAGATCCAGAAATGAACCCACACACCTATGGCCACTTGATCCTCGACAAAGAGGCTGAAAACATCCAATGGAAAAAAGATAGCCTTTTCAACAAATGGTGCTGGTTCAACTGGAGGTCAGCATGCAGAAGAATGCGAATTGATCCATCCTTGTCTCCTTGTACTAAGCTCAAATCCAAATGGATCAAGGACCTCCACATAAAGCCAGACACTCTGAAGCTAATAGAAAAAAAACTGGGGAAGACCCTTGAGGACATCGGTACAGGGAGAAAGTTTCTGAACAGAACACCAATAGCGTATGCTCTAAGAGCAAGAATTGACAAATGGGACCTCATAAAATTACAAAGTTTCTGTAAGGCAAAGGACACCATCAAGAGGACAAATCGGCAACCAACAAATTGGGAAAAGATCTTCACCAATCCTACATCAGATAGAGGGCTAATATCCAATATATATAAAGAACTCAAGAAGTTAGACTCCAGAAAACCAAACAACCCTATTAAAAAATGGGGTACAGAGTTAAACAAAGAATTCTCACCTGAAGAACTTCGGATGGCGGAGAAGCATCTTAAAAAATGCTCAACTTCATTAGTCATTAGGGAAATGCAAATCAAAACAACCCTAAGATTTCATCTTACACCAGTCAGAATGGCTAAGATTAAAAATTCAGGAGACAGCAGGTGTTGGAGAGGGTGTGGAGAAAGAGGAACACTCCTCCACTGCTGGTGGGGTTGCAAATTGGTACAACCACTCTGGAAATCAGTCTGGCGGTTCCTCCGAAAACTGGGCACCTTACTTCCAGAAGATCCTGCTATACCACTCCTGGGCATATACCCAGAAGACTCCCCACCATGTAATAAGGATACATGTTCTACTATGTTCATAGCAGCCCTATTTGTAATTGCCAGATGCTGGAAAGAACCCAGGTATCCCTCAACAGAAGAGTGGATGCAAAAAATGTGGTATATCTACACAATGGAGTACTATTCAGCCATTAGAAACAATGAATTCATGAAATTCTTAGGCAAATGGATGGAGCTAGAGAATATCATACTAAGTGAGGTAACCCAGACTCAAAAGGTGAATCATGGTATGCACTCACTAATAAGTGGATATTAACCTAGAAAACTGGAATACCCAAAACATAATCCACACATCAAATGAGGTACAAGAAGAAAGGAGGAGTGGCCCCTGGTTCTGGAAAGACTCAGTGAAACAGTATTCAGCAAAACCAGAACGGGGAAGTGGGAAGGGGTGGGTGGGAGGACAGGGGAAGAGAAGGGGGCTTGCGGGACTTTCGGGGAGTGGGGGGGCTAGAAAAGGGGAAATCATTTGAAATGTAAATAAATTATATCGAATAATAATAAAAAAAAACTTTAGAGTTATAATATGGAATTTTGAAAATGCTAAAGAAAAAATATGCAAAGTGTTCATCACAGGACAGTTCCTCTGTACTAAGCCATGGCATATGAATTATAGAACTCCAAAACTTTTTATGAAAGTGCATAACATGAGTAACTGAAGAAAAAGGAAGATAAAGTAAGATCACTGGTGGGGGGGTATAGATGTGTATACATGATATGAAGAGAAAACAGGCAAAGCAAGGATCTAATTAGGGAAGTGTGCTGGTTGGTTTTGTGTGTCAACTTGACACAGGCTGGAGTTATCACAGAGAAAGGAGCTTCAGTTGAGGAAGTGCCTCCATGAGATCCAGATGTGGGGCATTTTCTCAATTAGTGATCAAGGGGGAGGTCCCCTTGTGGGTGGTACTGCCTCTGGGTTGGTATTCTTGGGTTCTATAAGAGAGAAGGCTGAGCACGCCAGGGAAGCAAGCCAGTAAGGAACATCTCTCCATGGCCTCTGCATCAGCTCCTGCTTCATAACCTACTTGAGTTCCAGTCCTGACTTCCTTTTGTGATGAACAGCAACGCAGAAGTATAAGCTGAATAAAGCCTTTCCTCCCCAACTTGCTTCTTGGTCATGATGTTTGTGCAGGAATGGAAACCCTGACTAAGACAGGAAGGAAGAGAGAGATATGATAGGAGGACAGTAGGATAACAGTAAGGTTGGAAAACATAAAGAATCATACTACTAACTATCTACCTAATATCTTTAATACATATAAGTCTGTTTATACATACATATATGCCAAGGACTAGTCTTAGCATGGAGAGGGGTTCTGAGAGAAGGGGTGTCTAGGAGCAGAGAAAACAAACGACTTGAAGTCAAATTATGTGTTCAAGCGGCTCTCTCTCTCTCTCTCTCTCTCTCTCTCTCTCTCTCTCTCTCTCTGTTCCACTCTGCTCTAGAGAGCTTTAAGATTAAATGAAATGTTCTCATCTGACTGTTATTATTTTATTATTACATACACATTTATGTATGCACCAATACAAAAGCATTAGTGTATTTGTTTTTGTTATTCATGTATTTGAAAAGTGATATTATCAAATCATATACCACAAACAGAGAAGATGTCTACAGCCTCTTTGTATGAATCAGTAGCTCATAGCTACTGCTTTTGGTTATCATAGCATATTGCTTTTGGTTACAGGGCTAATAGCAAAATAGTTCCTGCTTTGCCTTTGTTCTTTATTCTCAATCATTTTCAAGATATACCAAAAAAAAGCTTCATTTTGGATGTTCCATTTAACTTGATTTTAGAACCATAAAATAAGGGCATTGTGACATTACCTATGGCTCATGAAACTATGAAAGTTGGAGGAGAACCAACTACTGCTAAATTAGACAAGCATAAATTCTAACTACATTCTAAATCTCATTCCTCATCAAAGAAGTTTCTCTTAGAGAAAATAGAGACCACTGGAGAAAATCGCAACTGCATGGGTCAAAAGATAGTGGGAAGCCTGCCACAATGGCCACATCTATAACATAATACCTACAGCCAAGGCTCAGGAAAATGTGGCAGAAAAATTGTAAGAGTCAGAGGACCAGGGTGTCTGCTGTGAAACTATGTCTTCTAGAAATGGCTGCATAAACAAAACCTGGAGAATGACAGTATCTATAGACATGCTAAAATAAGAAGGGAAGACGAAGAACCACAAGAATTAATTTGTTTGAGATTGAGTTGTTGAGAGAGGGTAAATTTTCATTTTTAGAGATGAGTTCCCCCAGTTGAAAATCCAGTAAAATAGTTAGATCTGAAATGATATGTATACAAAGAACAAAGATGAACTCAGTGGTTGTAGTCATATATAGATGCATCTCTCTATTTGTAACAATAATAGTCAAAGAAAGAGAGCTCATCAGTTTAAGAGGACATAGTGTTTAAGAAAGAAAGCATAGGAGGTGTTGGAAAGAGGAAAGAAAGGGGGCAAGTGATATAATTATATTTTCATAAAAATATATTTTTAAGCAGTAAAACAGCAGAACCAGGTTGATTTTTAAGAACAAGTCCAGTCATCCAGATGGAATAAGGAAGGCGATGGATCCAGACACTAAGGATCAAATCTTTCATTCAGATGTCATGGCATCACGCAGACAAAGTGCCAGTAAAACTCTTTCTGATGATAATAAATACTTGTGTTAGTTACTTTGTGCCTATGTGTATATTGTGTGTAGTCACCTATATGCCATGTTTTGGGTGGAGATAAGAAGACAGGTTTTAGAAGGCAGTTCTTCTTCCACCATGCGGGTGTGGGGAATGAACTGACTGTCACTCTAGGTGTCAGGTACCTTATTTGTTGAGCCATCTTGAGCCACCACAATAACAAATTTAATTATGAGTATTTTCATCATATTTAGAGAAAATGTAATAATCGTCAGTATTATGATATTATAGGCCATTTTTTTACACTCTATACAGATCTGCTTTTGTCCCCAAACAAGTTACTTAGACTTAACTCACCTGATATTTTCCTTTATATGCCTATGAAACAATATATACTTTAAAATGACAGAACTCACAGTCCTCTCAATTGCAGTTTCTAATATAAAATTTGTCATTTATTTTGGGAGGTAGGAATTTAGGGGGAAAAAATCAATGATTTCCTTCTATGATTTGAAACCCTTCAAATTCTACCACTTTATTTTTTAAAATTACTTTGTTTACATTGCTGTCCCCTCCCTGCTCCACCTCCCACAGTTCATCACATTCCTTCTCCCCCCACTTTGCCTCCAAAGGGTGCTCCCACCCACCAGGCCTCCTCCATCCCTGGGGCCTCATTGTCTCTTCAGGGTTAAGGGCATCTTCTCCCACTGAGGCTAGATCAGTTTGACCTCTGTTTCATATGTGCCAGGGGCCTCAGATCCGCCCATGTATGCCCCTGATGGGTGGCTCAGTCTCTGGGAACTCCCTGGGGTCTGGGTTAGTAGAGACAGCTGGTCTTCCTATGGAGTCACTCTCCCTTTAGCTTCTTTAATCATTCCCCTAATTCAACCTTTTTCAGAAAAATTTATCATAGTCTGGCTCTCATTGTGTGACAATCGTCAAAAGTATTACAACACAGATCATAATGGTAGTATTTTTAGTAGGAAGACATTGATTCATGAAATTGGGAAATTTCTATTTTCCACTTTCTTACACACACCCATACACAAGCACACACAACCTGCTTAGTTATATTTTTAGATATTCTTAATGTTTAAAGTATAATATATTAATTAAATGGTTAGTTTAACAAATAAATTCTTGTTAGTGTTCCGTTATTACGACAAAACAGTTGAGGAAATGGTTTGAAGGAAGAAGAATTTACTTTGGCTGAAGCTTTTATCTACTAGCTCCACTGCTGTGCTTTTAGAGCTAGATGACATGAAGGAACATGGCAGTAGCATGCTGCTCAATTTATGGCAATGAGAAAGCAGATGCATTGAGAGGAAGGGTTTGGGAACAACACAAACTTCCAAAAGTCTCATCGCTACTGTTTCCCTTCATCCAATCCTGCTGCATGATTTTATAGCCTGTGAAGTCAGTGCCAAATGATGTAACAGCTGCCTGACAGCAAGTCCATCCATAGACAAAGCCCTCAGCAAATGCACCACTTTTAGAAACTTAATACCCACTCTAAAACACTAACTTTATATAATAAGAAACCTTTCTTTGTTTTGAGGTTATATTTTATTGAAAATAGATAATCTATATAATAAATCAAATTATATTTTCTTTTAAAATAGATCAAAAGGTGAGAAAAGTTACCTTTGTATTAAACACACATATGATAAGAATGTATTGCATATATGTATATATGACTATATACTATATATGCATATATATATATAAGGTTAGAAAAATGTCAACAGAGTATGCATCCAACAATTTATAATATATAAATGTATATATAAAATACATGTTGTTTGGCTACTGATATTGACAAAGGAACTATTTCTTAATGGAATTACAAAGTACAAAATAGACTCAAACAATTTTTGTTTATTCACTCACACACACACACACACACACACACACACATATATATATATATATATATATATATACATACGAATGAATATGTATGAATATATATGTATCCTCTCCATATACATACATATGTGAATGAAATGGGATGCAATGTTTCATTTAATTTCATGGCATTTAAAGTTCCATCCTAGAAGGGCGACACAATCATAAAGAGAAGAGACACAAAAACATGTGAAAATTACCAAATGTATTTTCAGTATATATTGAGTAAAATACATATTTACAAAGGGACTTTCCCATTTCTGGGGATAAATTTTCTAGGATAAAACTCAAACTATAATTTTATCTGTATAATAATTAGAACTTAAGAAGCTGCTATTATGAAATATCAGAAGAATGTGCTCTATCAGAAAGATCTAAGAAGATAATAGTTCAATAAGACATGCAATAATGAGATAGACTGGTAAGCTGTTAACAAAAATGAAAGAATAAACAAGCACCACACTGATACAATTGCATCACTGACACGTTTAATTTGTTAATTTAATTTATTCACAGCCCACATAATCTCAATTACTTGTGAAAAACACCGTCTTCCTTGCCATGTGCATAAAGGCTTGCTTGACCTGCTGGTTCCTCAGGCTATAAATGAAGGGGTTTAGCATGGGGGCTACTGAGGTGTTTAGAATGGCAACTCCCTTGGTCAATGATGCTCTGTCTGCTGCTGAGGGTTTAATGTACATAAAAATGCAGCTGCCATAAGAGATGGAGATGACAATCATGTGGGAGGAGCAGGTGGAAAAGGCCTTTGTCCTCTGACTAGCAGAAGGAATCTTCACAATTGTTCTGATGATGTATGTGTAGGACAGAAATATTAACGCCAACGTGAACATTAGGGTAAAGACAGCACAGGAAAACCCCATCCTCTCCAGGAACTTTGTGTCTGAACAGGAAAGTTGAAGCAGGGGGAAATAATCACAGGTATAGTGATCAATGATATTAGATACACAATAATCAAGCTGTAGAAGTAACATCAGTGCAGGGAAGATGATTAGGAAAGAAACCAGCCAGGAGGCAAAGACAAGCATTGTGCAGACCTTCTGACTCATGATGGTCAGGTAATGCAGCGGCTTGCAGATGGCAATGTAACGGTCATAGGACATGGCAGCGAGAAGGTAAAATTCAGTGACTCCAAATAGAATAAGAAAAAATAACTGAGCTATGCAGTTGTTGAAGGAAATGGTTTTATCCCCTGAGATAATGGTGCCCAAGAACCTTGGTATACAGACAGTTGTGAAGGATACTTCTAATGTTGCGAAATTCCTGAGGAAGAAATACATTGGAGTCTGGAGGTGAGAATCCAGCAAGGTGAGCGTGATGATGGTCAGGTTCCCTGTGATGCTGAGTGTGTAGGTGATGAAGAGAAAGACGAAGATCACAACCTGGAGCTTTGGGTCATCTGTCAATCCCAGAAGAATAAACTCTGTGGTTTCAGTATGGTTTCTCATTCGGAACCCACTTTTTAAAAAAAGCTTTAGCCAGACATACTAAAAAAATATAGATAACCTATTTGAACTAGAGAGTAGTAAGTCTCAATAACAAGCTAGAATTTTGCAGAAATAAACTTTCTCTCTATCCAGAAGTGTTGGAAGCTGAACAATAATAGCAATGGTCCATTTATTCCTCCCATTCTGTATGGAAAAACCTTTATCAAAAGAAAAATTTTAAACTAAATTAGTGGCTAAACACAACATGAGATACAAATCACTTCAACCCACATATAGTAACTATGGTAGAAAAAACAACTCGAGCATCTTTGGAGAGGAAAAGAACTGGTTGGGAGCATGTAATTAGTACAGTCACTATGGAAAATAATAATAAAGCATCTTCCCAGTGCTTACTTTGGAACTATTGAATGATTCAGTGATCTCACCACTGAGAATATATACAAGGAAAAGTATAGTCAACAAGATAGGAAATACTAACACTTCCATGTTATTGTGACATGTTATGTTCTAATAACTTCAATGTGGAATCAGTGTTGCAGCACACTAACAGATAATGAACTATAAAATCTTTTTCTCAGCCAGAGAAATGACTGGAATCATATAATTTGAAGCAAAATATCTATAACTAAAGACTATTATGTTGAACAAAATAAGACATTCACAGAAAGACAAGAACCATATGTTTCATTCATATATGAAATTTTGAAATGATTACTCAAAAGTCCAAATTGTTGATAGAAAATTTAAAGGGTTTGGGTTTGGCTGTGCAGAAGTATGAAGGAACAATGTTTGAATAAATATGATAGATGTTTGCTGCATTTCTGTATAAACATCATGCAATTACTCTAGCATGTAGAATAAATGTGAATGAATAATAATAAAAACAAAGTAAAGAAAGCCAATTTGATAAATGTCATACAGTCTGAAGTAACACGTGTTCTGGTTAGACTTCTGGACCCAGATACCTTGTATCCTTTAGGGATGTCTCCAAATTATTATCACAAATAGGACCACCTCTGTGTCATTGCTCCAGTCTCCTTTCAGATTTTCCTACACATAAACATTTAATGGATTTAAGAATTTCAAAAAAATGAGAAAACTATTTTATTTTTAAGATGGATTGCTATCCCCTTTGCCATCTATTGAAGTTATGATATTACTTTTCTAATTCCTATATCAATATCAACCATTTCAGAAATTAGATATGCGCAAACTATTTTCCATCAATAGTCTTTAATTTTTTTCATTTTTCATTTTGATTATTCTTCTGTCATACAACACATCCTGGCAGGAACGTCTTCTCCCACCCCGCCTCCTGGTACACACACACACACACACACACACACACACACACACACCTACCTTCTTGCCCAGATCTATTGCTCCTCCTTTTCTCTTCCAAAAAAGAGCAGGGCTCACAGTGATATCAGCTGAACTGAGAATAACAAAATACAATAAGACTGGGCATATACCTTCATAGCATCACTGGACAAAGCAACACAGCAGGAGGAAAAAGGTCCCACAAGCAGGCAAAGGAATCAAAGACAACACTATTCCCATTGGTAGGAGTCCAACAAAAACCCAAAGCTAAAGAACCACAGCAGGTATGCAGAGATCCTGGTGCAGACACATGCAGACTCCAAGATAGTTGCTTCGGTATCCTTTAGTTTCTATTTGCCCTGTTTAGTTGATTCTGTGGGCCATGTTCTCCTGATGTCCCCTGGGTCCTATAACCCTTCACCTTTTCCTGCAGAGTTCACCAAGCTCTGACAAATGGTTGGCTATAGGTCTTTGTATCTGCTTCCATTAGCTACTGGCAGAAGCCTTTCTGATAATGATTGGGCTAGAAATCAATCCTTTGAATATAGCAGAATATCATTAGGAATTATTCTATTCACTTTTTTTTTACGAGTCTTATTTTGTTCTACACTATGTCTCTGAGCCATCCAGTTTTTGATCTTGGTCATCTACATAATGTTGGACATGGGCTCCCTCTCATAATATGGGCATTGGTTATACCAGTCATTGCTTGGCCACTCCCACCATTGACCAAGTGTATCCTGAAGGTAGGGAAGGTTATGAGTTATAGATTTTGTACTGGGGTTGGCGACCCAGACCCATCACTAGAATCCTAGCCTGATTACTGAAGATGGCTGCTTTAGGCTCCACCTCCATTACTAGAAGTCCTCACTAAGGTGAATCTCAAAGAAGTTTCTACTGTGTTAAGTTTCCATTCTGCCCTCTAAATACCCATATATTTCAGTGGTCTCTTCCTCCTTCCCTCCCTGCCCAACATGATTTCTTCTTTTCCCATCTTCACCCACCACCAACCTACCCACAAAATCTATTATTTTCCGTTCCAAGGAAGATCCATGTGTTCTCCTATCCCAGACCTCTCCTCTTAGTCTAATTTATCTAGCTCTGAGGGTTGCAGTGTGATTATACTATACTTAACAGCTAATATCCACCTAAAAGTGAGCACATATCAAGTTTGTCTTCAACTCAATAATGGATAGAGGACTTATCCAAAATATATAAAAACTTAAGAAAATAGACATCAACCACCCTAATAATCCAATTAAAAATGGCATATATGCTTCTCAATAGAGACTCTAAAAGCCATAAGGGCCTGAGCAGATGCATTACAGTCTCTAAGAGACCACAAATGTCCATCCAGACTTCTATACCCAGCAAAACTTTCAATAACCATAGATATAGAAACAATATATTCTGAGACAAAATCAAATTTAAACATTATCTATTCACAAAACCAGCCCTACAGAAGACACTAAAAGAAAAATTCCAACACAAGGACATTAACACACCCAAAGAAACATAGAAAATAGCTACTTCCAAACAAGCAAAACCAAAAGAATGGGTGCACACATGCATGCACACACATGCACACACATACACACAAGAACAAAGATAATATCAACAATAATATCAAGGCAACAGGAATTAACAGTCATTGATTATTGTTGAGAATTACTAATATCTCTCAACATCTATGGATTCAATTTCCCCAAAAAAGACACAGGCTAGCAATGGATGTGAAAACAGGATCCATCATTCTGCTGTATATAAGAAACACACCTCAGCATCAAAGATAGTTATTTCCTCAGAATAAAGGGCTAGAAAAAGATTTTCCAAGAAACGGAACCAAGAAGCAAGCTGGCTGGAGTAGCCATTGTAATGTCGAATAAACTAGACTTTCAACCAAAATTAATCAAAGGAGATGAGGAAGGACACTTAATACTCATCAGAGAAAAAATCCACCAAGATGATGACTCAATTCTAAATATCTAGACCCCAAATGCAAGGCCACCCCCATTCACAAAAGAAATATTACTAAAGCTTAAATCACACATTGAACACCACACATTAATATCGAAAGACTTCAGCACCTCACTAACAAATGAGTCATTATGACAGAAACTAAACAGAAAATTAATGAAACTGAGGTTATGAATCAAATGGACCTAACAGCTATTTATAGAATATTTCACCCAAACATAAAAGAATATACTTCCTTCTCAGTACGTTACAGAACATTTTCCAAAACTGACCTTACACTCAGTCACAAACCAAGTCTCAACAGATACAAGAAAATTGAAATAGCCCTCTGTACCTTATCAGACAACCATATATCACAGTTGAACTTCAAAAGAAAATGAAAAGTCTACAAACTCATGGAAGCTGAACAACTGTCTACTCAATGATCACCGGGTCAAGGAAGAAATAAAGAAATTGCTTCCTAGAATTAAATGAAAACCAATACCCAAATTTATGGGACACAATGAAAGCACTGCTAAAAGGAAAGTCCATAACACTAAATGCCTTCATAAAGAAATTAGAGAGATTTTTTTTACACCTGAAAGCTCTAGAAAAAAAGAAGCAAACACTGCTGGTAAGACTGCAGTAAATAAAACTCATGGATAAAATCAATAAATTAGAAAAAAGAGAACAATGCAAAGACTGAAAAAATTCAAGAGTTTGTTCTTGAGAAAATCAACAAGATATATAAACCCATAGCCAAATGACTTAGATAGGGTTTGAATTGCTGTAAAGAGACACCATGATGAAGGCCACTCTTAGAAAGAGCAACATTTAATTGCAGCCGGCCTACTGATTCTGAGGTTCAGCCCATAATCATCATGGCAGAAAGCATGGCAGCATCAAGGTAGGCATAGTGCTGGAGGAGCTGAGAGTTCTACATCTTGATCCAACTGCATCCAGGAGAAGACTGAATCTATCAGGCAGGAAGAAAGTGTCACCTCCACAGTGACACACTTCCTCCAATAAGGCCCAACCTCCTAATAGTACCACTCTCTGGGCCAACCATTTTCAAATCATCACACCAAACTAACAAGTTGAAGAGAGAATATCCAAAGTAAAAAACAAAATCAGAAACAAAAAGTGAACAAAACAGTAGACACTGAGAAAATCCAAAGAATCATTCAGCCTTACTTCAAAAGCTTGTACTCTATAAAATTGGAAAATCTAAGTGAAATGCACTATTTTTTTGATACATTCATCTTACCGAAGTTATATCAAGATCAGATAAACAATTTAAGTAGATATATAACCTTTTAGGAAATAGAAACAGGTGTTAAAAGTCTCCCAACAAAAGTCGGTGGAAGGGTTGAAGGACCCAAAGACAACTGGGACTCTATAGGAAGACCAACAGAGTTAACTAGCCTGGACCCTTGAGAGCTCACAGAGACTAAAGCACCAGCCAAAGAGTGAGCACTGGCTGGATCTAGACCCACTGTACATTATGTAACAGATGAGAAGCTTGGTCTTCCCGTGGGTTCCCCAACAAAAGAAACAGGGGATGTCCCTGAAGCTGTTGCCTGCCTGCCTGCCTGCCTGCCTGCCTATTTCCCTAACTGGGCCACCTGGTGTGCCTTCAGTAGGAGAGGATGCCCTTAGTCCTGCAGTGACTTGATGTACAGGGAGTTTGATGGGGATAAAGATATGAAACCTAGAGGTGCCCCCTCTCAAAGGAAAAGGAGAGGAAGAGAGAGGGAAGGATCTTTGTAAGGGGTACTGAGAGGAAAGGGGGTGTGAGAGGAAAGGGGGTGATATTGGGATAAGTGAATAATTAAATTTAATAAAACAACTTTTAAAACAAAGTCTCCAAACCAAAGAAAGCCCAGGGCCACATGGAAAATTCAACAAAACTTTCAAAGAAGAGCTAATACCAATACTCATAAAACTATTCCACAAAAATATAAATAGAAGGAACACTGCCTAACTCATTTTATGAGGCCACAATTAGCCTAATAATGAAATCAACAAGGAAAGAGAATTTCAAACCAATTCACTTATGAACACTGATATAAAAGTACTCAATAACATAAAAAGCGAATCTAAGGACACATCCAATACATCATCCTCCATGAACAAGTAGGCTTCATCCCAGGGATATAGGGATGGTTCAACATACAAAAATCCATCAATGCATCAGTGTAATCTACTATATAAGCATACTGAAAGAAAAAAAATCACATGATCATTTCATTAGTTTTGAAAAAGCCTTTGTAAAAATCCAGCACCCCTTCATAATAAGTCTTGGGGAGATCAGAGATACAAAGCCCATACAATACACAATAAAAGAATGTACAGAAAACCAACAGCCAATACCAAATTAAATGGAGATGAACTTAAAACAATTCCATTAAAATCAAGGACAAGACAATGCTGTCCACTCTCTCCATACATATTCAATTAAAGTACTTGAAGTTCTAGCTATAGGGATAAGACAACTATAGATGATCAAGTGGGTGCAAATTGAAAAGGAAGAAGACAAAGTATAGCCATTCACAGATGATATAATAGTATATATAAGTGATCAAAAAAATATACCAAGGATCTCCTACAGCTGATAAACAACTTCAGCACAGTCCTGGATAAAAATTTAACTCAAAAAATCCGTTGTTTTCCTTTATACAAATGATAAATGAATAGAGAAGGAAATTAGGGAAACAACATACTTCATAATAGTCACAAATATATAAAATATCTAACCAAATATGTGAAAGACCTATGTGACAGTACCTCAAGTCTTTGAAGAAAGAAATTGAAGTAGATATTGGAAGTTGGAAAGATCTCCCCTGCTCATGAATTGGTAGAATTAACATAGTAAAACTGGCCATCTTGCCAGAAGAAATCTACAGATTCAATGCAGTTCTCACCAAAATTCTAGCACAATTCTTTAGAAACCATAAAAGAACAATATTTAGTATTATATGGAAAAACAAAAACCCCAAATCACTAAAACAATCCTGTACAATAAAAGACATTCTAGAAATATCACTGTCTCTAATTTCAAGCTGCATTACAAAGCAATAGTAATAAAAACTCAATGGATTGGCATGCATTAGAATATATATTCATAATTACATACTTGACAATATATGTTACTGACTTATTCCAAACTCCTTCAGTTCAGTAAATTTGAATGAAAGAATATATCAGACTACTGGCTATTTTATATATATATATATATATATATATATATATATATATATATATATATATGTGTGTGTGTGTGTGTGTGTGTGTGTGTGTGTGTGTGTGTGTGTATACAAAATATTATTTATAAGTCCTTTTCCTCCCATCTCTTCAACTCTCTTTTCTCTTGTTCTGTTGCATCATTTAGTCCATCTGTTTGTTACTGATCAATAGTAAGGGTTTTCTAGAACACCAGTAAACCACAATTAACTTTTTATCAGATAGAGCATAATTTAATAATTGAATATATCCAACTATTCCAACCTTGTTTCAGGCTTACCATGTATCTATTTTCTTAAACTTCTTGTTAATTTTAATATTTTTCTAAACACTAATTCTACAGTTCATTCCTCTTTTGTTTTTAGTAAAGCTATGAAAAGATGTAAGAAGATCTGTGTGGAAAGGTATGAGTAGTCAACAGAGGGGAGATGAAAAGGAGCAAAAGATCATTTCTATAGACAGTCTTTAAAACCTGGAAAAACCATGTTAAATATTCTAGTGGTAAGAGATTCACTGTCCAGAACCAGAAAAATATTTATGAAAAGTCAATGGATTATGCATATGTTAGAAGGCAATAAGTTTAATGAGGAACATGGGGATTCATAGTCCTTTCAAGGAATCTAACTTCAACATTAATAAAAGGGCACATGAGTCCTTAAGTCTTCAACTATTACACAGGTGTAATTGTAGAGTGTGAAGAATATCTTAATGCATTTATCTCTTCATCTGAGCTTATCCTATATGAATTTAAATCTTTATTTTTCTCTTCAGAGAGCTTGACATAGGTAATTAATTTTTCATTTTCTTCTATGTATATAATTAAAATTATTGTGATACTTTATCCAAAACAATAGAGACATGGTTTGCCATGGGAATAAAAAACACTAATTATTACTATTTGTTAAGTGTGATGGCTGTAAAGCACTTTGGGGGGCATTGAACCGGGAACGGGCTCATATCTTGCCCTCTTCAAATCTATAACACCAAGAAATTAATTATAAGAATACTCCAGATAACCCAGGGTGCTCAAGGAAAACAAAAGTCTTATCTATTGAAGTGTGCATTGTGCTCAGGGCTCAGAGGATGCACTTTGGCAAACTGATGAAGAGACTTTGAAGAGTTCCATATTATTTCTTATGTACATGCTTATGTTAATAATGTTATACTGTCTGCCAGATTAATATTTCCTTTAATAATACCCCTGTACTTTTCAACTTTTTCTGTTTAGCAAATTCTCTATTTTTCAATTATACCATAGAATACGTATTTTAAAAATGTACCTTAGCAATCATGTCCCAAGTTTCTTTCTAAATCATGAATTCAAAGATTTATTCAGAGTTCAGGTTAATACATTACACAAAAGAATAATTAAATCAAAATGGAGACAATATCTTGTTCAGTCCCTAATCATAAAGCTTAGTTTAGTATTTCAGAAGCTAACTCACAATGTAGGATTCCTTGTACACTTTTTATTAACTTCAGTGAAGCAATGCCTTCTCACAAGAAGCTATTCAAATCTTAGCAGACTTATAACATTATAATTTCTTTTGCCTCAAAAAAATAAAATCAGGTTATTTAGAACACTGCAAGGTGCAGTGGGTGGGCAGTAGCAAGAGTGCCTCACTGTTTCTTATTATTTTGTGATGAACTTGGATTTTTTTTTTTTGTAGAAAAATGTCAACTCACAAGTGATATTAATCAATTTCAAGAATGATGGACACATTCAGTTATCAGCATTAACAACACTGGTTACAGAAAGAAATCAGAGGAAAGAGGCCATCAAATCCCATCATTTTAGAAATTAATAAAAAGTGAACACCCATATTTTTAAGTATTCATGGCAAATGTCTATTAAGAATCTAACAGTTTTAGGTCATTACTATCCAGGTAAGATCAGGCAAAAGAGTAAAATAAATGTAAGATATTAACACCTAAGACAAGATTAAATTCTTTAGGAAATCATAAAATCAATTTATCATCATGGAAAGTTTATGCTCTTTGAGGTAAATGAGAAGTTAATTGAAAACACAAAGGGAGTATGTATGCATTTATGGCATCGGAGGAGTTAATTTGTTCAAATTTTGTTTTCTCTGCTTAAAGTGAACTTGAACTGTCAAAATAACTTCTGAAAATGAAGCAGAATTATGAAAATAATCATATTTTTAAATCATGTGGCATTCAGGCTATAAAAATAGCAGCACTAATATTTTATTTTATTCATTTTTTTGAGTTTTTACCAATTTTAAAGTTTGAGGATAGTCAAAGTACTTTCGAATTATTACAAGTACTGTTGAAGCAGTGAATAAAGACATTTATGTTGACTCTCATTTAATTTGATACACTATGGAGGTCAGAAAATTGGTAAAAGACACATTAGTTCCTATAGTCAGTACATATTGATACAATCTCTGAATACCTCTAGTAAACACACATTCTCTGCAACACAGTCTACACAGACTTTGATTAAAACCACAGACATGCAAAGTATTTATTTTTAATCAATGAATAAATTGATACAAGAAACATTTTAAAAGTCTTGAGCATTTAAGCAATGAATCATTTAGAAACAGATTCCTCACTGTCTTTAGGCTTACCTTCCCTCGGAGTCTCAAAAAGTTTCACAGGCACTGGGAATGGCTGTAAATGCGTTGAAGACATCAGTGAATGCTCATGCTATAGTCCAAGGAAATCAGAATTTTAAAAACACTCCAAACTCTCTTTGGTGAACTAACTTATATACTGCAAATGTTTTTGTCTTAATTGAACCATTTTATCAAGAGTGGACATGACTCATTGACTACAAAGAAGAAGGATCAAGAAACATAAAGTAAAAAATTTTCTGTGTGTTTGAAAACCATCAAAATGATAGCATCTTTTAATAAATGTTTTATCTATAATCTCTGCAACCAGCTCAAGGGACTAATTCAGAGGATCGTAATTGCTGGAAGTGGAATGTTTCTAAAACACAAAGGAATATCAACTACAGCAGACATTAGTGCTGAAATTGGATAAGAAGCCTTGAGGGACAGTGTCCAGTGACACAAAAGAGAAAATAAGTCAAGGAAATAACAGCATTGCATGCAAAAGTGGTGTCCCCTTTGGCATTATCATTTTTTGGAATAACTGTAGCCAAGTAAATACAAAATATTAATTTTATTGATTTTTTTAGACTATCTCACAGTATGTTTTGGACATATTCACCCTGTCTTCCACATCCTCCTCGAGTCGCCCTCTCTTCCCTAGTTGGGTGCACTTGTGTTCTCTTTTATTTCCCCATCAAATCTAATCTGTGCCACCCATATAAGGTTGGATGTATTTCTTTCTTCTGCAACATGGTTGGCTTACCATAGGTAGTCCTATTAAAGAAAGCTTCCTCTTTCAGAAGCTATCAATGGCCATAAGTTCCTCTACTAGGAATTGGACTTCCTGCCTATCTCCCCTCTCTCAGCTGGTGTTTGGTCTGGCTTGGTTTTGAGCAGGACTTGTGCATGCTGCCACAATTAGTGTGAGTTCATGTGTACAGCTGCCCCTGGGTCTTGCAGTCTTTCTGCTCAATACTGATTCTCATTGTGCACATCTGCGAATGTGTTGTTTTCCAGATTGTGAATCTCCTACAAAGAATATGTGCATTCTTGGCTCCATTGTCTTCAGGAAGCCTACCAGGGTTTATCGCCATGGTAGCACTTGTGCCTTGTCCTTTTCTCCCTACTGATCTTATTATTTAATAGCAATGCTATTAAAAAATTTTTTATTTTTACTGATTCACATTAAAATACATAGACATATTTAATGAACCTTATTTTCTTCCTTAATAACACTATTATAGATATATAAGTACTTTATATATAAATATTAAGATACATACATTAAATGTTATATATTATAAATAAAAACAAAATATTGTTACTTTAAAAAGTTAATCAAATTGATTGTGCATGATATTAATAAAAAACATCACACAAGTAAAACATTTTTATTAGCTTACTTTTAAAATCAAGTTATCATATTTGCTTTTGTCTAATTTAGTTGATCAAAACTCTCAAGTTCCCTCAGCAGTAATTTATCTATTTATGAGCATAGGAGAGCAAATCTGATTTACCATGTAGCTATGATGGTTATATTAGATATGGTATAGAAAACATCCAGTCTAAACCATGGCATAGAATAAGTATGCTTTATGGAAGAAAGGGTATTGTTTGTGAAAATCACCCTTAATCTCAGATTGTCCCTAAACATATGTATCTGTATAAATACAAAATGGAAAATTCACACAACTTGAGAAAATTTGTTATTTAGCTTAATTAAGAAGCAGAAAATATTATGAACTTCAAGTTGCCTCTAATTTGAAAACCATGATGGAGTCCCTTATTCCTCCAAGAAGAAAAGAAGAATGTCTCTTGGGACAGCCCATCTCATCTTTGTCACATAATGGATATATGACAGGGGGAAGAATGGATATATTCTCTGCAGGAGAATCATGGGATAGGTACTGAAACTGCCCCTCACTCCTTCCATATAAAAGGAAACATCTGTCTTATTTCTCTGGCAGACTTCAACTTTGCATGGATGAGAAAGTCTGCCTCTTGCTGTGTGTGCTAACAAACATAGACCAATCTGCTGAAAGGTCAAACTCCTGTTTCTGTCTTTTGTCTTGTTAAGTGGATATTAATTAGCCCAGAAGCTCTGAACTCTCAAGACACAATTAGCATATCAAATGATACCCAAAAAGAGGGAAAGAGAGGTCCCTGGTCCTGAAAAGAGTTGATCCAGCATTGTAGGGGAGTACAGGGTCAGGGAAATGGGAGGGGGTAACTGGGAAATGGGCAGAGGGAGGGAAGAGGGCTTGTGAGACCTATGGGGAGGGGGGAACCGGGAAAGGGGGAAGCATTCAGAATGTAAAAAAGAATAAGGGGGAAAAGGCTTAGGCTAGAAGGTCATTTAAAAAAAAAAAACTGTCTCAGACATATACTATATGGTGCTGAAAACTGAAAAGGAATCCAAGTCCCACTGGTGACCTGAGTCCTCCATGTAAAGGGACCTCCTCACACTCATCCACTCACCCTGGTCCTGAGGAGGCCTAGCAGGGCCTCCGATCTCTCAGGCGGCCATTTCTTTTCACTCTCTGTCCCTTATCACCTTTCTTTTCACATTCTTCTGTCTTGCACTGCTCTCCAGATGATATGAAATCAAAGTATGTTCCCCAAGAGGAAGAACAAGGTGTTAAGTTCCTGTCTAAGCTCTACCCCAGAGTTACCTGGCAACAGCCAGGTAGGCCTGGCCTACTATAAAAGAGATGCTCAGCCCCTCCTCTCTCTCTTATCTCTCTCATCTCTCTCTCTTACCTCTCTCACTCTCAGCTTCTCTCTTGCCCTTGTTGGGCTCTCCTCCCCTCCCGTCTCTGCTTCTCTACTCTTTCCTTGTCTCTGCCTTTCTCTGCCTCTACTACTCTCTTAACTCTCCTCACCATTCCCTGAATAAATTCTATTCTATACTATGCCAGTGTGTGTGTGGTCCCTCAGGGAGAACGGATGCCTCTGCATGGGCCCACTGAGGCACCCCCCTTCCCCCACACCGCCGCAGAACATATTCTCTAGCCTCTTTCGCTTTTTCTGATCACTACATTGGTGCCTTGTGACTCAGATCAAAAAACTCTGCAGATTTGCATCCCATCTCAGCCACAACCATGGCCGGTCCAAAAAGCTCCCCACCCCCACTGGTCAGAGTGACCATCTGCATGGTCCTAGGTATTTCTTGAGCTTGGAGCTTCCCCTGTGTTGTTCTTGAGGATGGGAGACACTCAGTTTTTCACTGACCCTCACTTTAGAACTTTTTCCCTTGGGTCTGGTCTCCCCCTCTTTCTCGAGGCTAAGAATTCCATACCAGGCCTGGTTACCCTCACATGTCTCACCCTTGGGTCAGTCTATTATCTTTTCCTTTTCCCTCTCTCATTCGCAGCCTGCTGTTTCAGCTGGTTTGCCTGAAAAGGTCTGGCTCCTGGCTCTGTGATGCCCAGGGCTCTGCCTCCCTTCCCTCCTTCTGCTCTCTGTTTGGCGTGAGGGTGGTGCCACAAGGCCACAATTGTGTTGCTAGGATACAAAACAAGCTACTTTAGGTCCTTTTCCCTGCCCACCATAGGCCACAACTTCCACAGCTGGCAGGAAGTTGTGCCCTACAGCCATGCATACCTGGAGTTGCAGTTCCTGCGGGCATGCCACTTCTGTCAGACAGCTTCGCATCTTCTGCTACCAGACTGCAAATTCCTGCAAACACACGGCTTATATTAATTGGTAAGGAGTTTCTCCTGTTGACCAGAGGGACCTTTAGACCCAGATAAGGCATGGCCAGCCTCTTTTGGGCTAAGGTTTGGCTTTCAATGCCCATTCCATACAACTGGACTCCTAGCTGACATCCGTGTAAGGACACGGGGCCCTTGGGTGACTTCTCTTCCTGGAAGCAATCTAAATTTCCCTTTTAGCTCTCAGAGCTGCCAAAAATCCTGGGCCAGATTGGGCTGCTTCCTAACATTTCTGGGAAATGTCACAAGGCCACTAGGTTTGCTCGTGATGACCTGAATTTCTAGCTTAGCTGTAACCATGTTGCTAATAGTCCTCTGGGATACTGTTAAGGATTTTTAGCAACTCCCCTCTCACCCAATGGGTGCTAAATTGTCTTCAACCATATATTTTAAGGGATCTTCACACATACTGTCAGCAGTCTGGTAAATGAAAAAGGCCCAAGCACTTATCTATTGGTGCTTCCATACTCCTGACTTGTTCTCATAGCCTATGTGCTCAGTTGCTGTCACAAGCCTAAATCTGCCTAGACTAACTCATTTTCTGTCACCATGATTTTATGTCACTGCTGTCAGATCTCTTTTTCTGGTTATACTTTCCTCTACCTATGCAATCTGTCAAAGCTACTTAAGATTCTCATTTCTATCTTATCTTGACTACTGCTATTCTATCTCGTGCTCAATCTTGTCAGAAGTTTGTTAATTATTAAATTTATGACAGACAGAATTCCCAAAGGCCTCTAACAGTTTCTCCCACAAGGTCTCAGAAGAAAGATGTGGACACCACTACAGGATGCTGCCTAGATTGTGTGTGATATAATAATCACTGAAGAATGCAGTGGACAAGACTGAATACCTTGAGTCAAATGACTTAGCTAAACAAAGGTAAGCCATTTCTCATGCCACCCATATATATTTCATAGAGGAAAATCCCTGTGTCTCCTGCACTGGAAAGCCAGATTGACAGCCCAAGTCACCATGGAGACTAGAGACTTAGAGACCACAGAGAACTGTCGGCTACTGGAATCTATCATTTTTTAACTATATAACTGCTAAATTATTTTTTATTCCTCAGACTTCTGACTACATTGACAGCTAGACAGTTATCTCCTTACCTAAACTCTGTTTCCATTAAATGCTTCATATTTTTTCTTCTTGGTATGTCACTGTCCTGACATTATCTGAGTTGCTATAAATTTGCCTAACTCTAATAACAAATATTCCACTATACAATCCAACTTTTTAATCTTGTTCCTTCTGCTCCATGAAGGGCTCATCTTAAAGAGACTGTTCATGTGGTTAACTCATGTTATCTCTTTAGCAAACTTGATAGCTACAGGAAACTTACCCAGATCTACCTCTCATGGACCAAATAGGCTCCATCCAGATAAGTACATCTGCCCAGAGTTCCCACTTACTACCTATATTCCAAAGGGTGGGATTCCTCTGGGTTTCAAATGTACATCTTAAAATTTTTTCTTTCTCCCAAATGTACTTAATCTTATTCTCTACCTATACTAGTGTTTCAACATTTTGTCAAGTCCAGGTCCTTGCTACATCCAGGACAGCTCCAGAGAAGCAGCCTTCAGATGTTTCAATCTCCTCTCAGACACAGACAGCTTCTATTGGACCTGTTCTTCTGACCTATTCTCAGATGACTCCACAGAACCTGGACAGCAAGGAAGTAGCCAGTTCTCCTGAGACTGGACAAACATCCCCAATACCCATTTCTCCAGGTTCCCCAGAGACATGTCACCCCAATATCAGCATGAAGCAAACAGATATCAGGACAACCCTATTCTTGCTTTGATGTCACCTCTTTTTAATTTTTTTCTTTTTTTAAACCAAAACTGGAGAATGTTAGGTTTCTGTTGAAGCTCCACCTCACAATTATCTGGCAACAGCCAGGGATGCTCCTCCCCACAGTTATCAGGCAATAGCCAGGTAGGCGTGGCCTACAATAAAGGAGGGTGCTAAGCCCCTCCTCTCTCTCTCTTACCCCTCTTATTCCTCTTACCTCTCTTATATCTCTTGCCCCCTCTGGGGCTCTCCTCCCTCGCTCCTCTCTACACGTGGTCATGGCCGGCCTCTGTTTCTCTAGGCTCTCCTCCTCTCTGCCTTTCTCTGCCTCCACTACCCCCTTAACTCCCATCACATGCTCTGAATAAACTCTATTCTATACTATACGGGTGTGTGTCTGGTCCCTCAGGGGGAAGGGATGCCTTGGCATGGGCTCACTGAGGTACCCCTTTTCCTCACACTGCCACAAAACATATTCTCTGGCCTCTTTCTCTTTTTATGATCTCAACACAAGATAGCTAGCAAAAAAGATCATTGGAAATAAGATACTATCATCTCAAGCCCTCTATTAAAAAATAATTAAAGACATAAATGGTTCATTCCATTTGGGTAGAGATGCCGACTTGTAAGTGTTAGCTTACTTACTATTCATAGGGCAGCAACTATGGTTAAAAAAAAAAAAATTGTAAGGCAGGCCTTCATTCTGAATGTACACAACAAACCTGGCCATCCTCATCTTCTTATTTTTTTTAATACATATTTTTATTTTTTATATTCTTTGTTTACAATCCAAACGCTTAAAAAAAAATCCAAAAGCTTTCCCCTTTCCCAGGTCCCTCTTCCCCATATGTCCCATAAGTCCTCTTCTCTCCATCCATTCGCCTATCTTTCCCCCTCCCTTTTCTCTGTCCTGGTACTCCCCTACAATACTGGATCAAGCCTTTCCAGGATCAGGGCCCTCTTCTTCCTTCTTCATGGAAATCATTTGATATGCTAATTGTATCTTCAGTATTCAGAGCTTCAGGGCTAATTAATATCCACCTATCAATGATTGCATTCCATGTGTATTTTTTTGTGATTGCAATACCTCGCTTAAATGATATTTTCCAGTTCCACCCATTTGCCTAAAAAATTCAGGAATTCGTTGTTTTTAATTGCTGAATAGTAGTACGTCATTGTGTATATATACCACATTTTCTGTATCCATTCCTCCATTGAGGAATACCTGAGTTCTTTCCAGCTTCTGGCTGCTCTGAACATAGTGGAACATGTTTCCTTATTGCATGCTGGGGAATCCTCTGGGTATATGCCCAGGAGAACTATAGCAGGGTCCTCCAGAAGTCTTATGTCCAGTTTTCTTAGGAACCACCAAACTGATTTCCATAGTGGTTGTACCATCTTACAATCCCACCAGCAGTGAAGGAGTGTTCCTCTTTCTCCACATTCTCATCCACACCTGCTGTCTCCTAAGTCTTTAACCTTAGCCATTCTGACTGGTGTAAGGTGAAATCTCAGGGGTGTTTTGATTTGCATTTCCCTAATGGCTAATGATGTTGAGCACTTCTTAAGGTGCTTCTCAGCCATCTGAATTTCTTCAGGTGAAAATTCTTTGTTTAGGTCTGTACCCCATTTTAATAGGGTTATTTGGTTCCCTGGGGTCTAACTTCTTGAGTTCTTTGTATATATTGGATATTAGCCCTCTATCAGATGTAGGGTTGGTGAAGATCTTTTCCCAATTTTTTGGTTGCCATTTTGTCCTTTTGACAGTGTCCTTTGCCTTACAGAAACTTTGTAATTTTATGAGGTCCCATTTGTCAGTTCTTGATCTTAGAGCATAAGCTATTGGTGTTCTGTTCAGGAACTTTTCCCCTGTGCCTATGTCCTCAAGAGCTTTCCCCAGTTTCTTTTCTATTAGTTTCAGCGTGACTGGTTTTATGTGGATGTTCTTGATCCACTTGGAGCTGAGCTTAGTACAAGGAGATAAGAATGGATCAATTCCCATTCTCCTGCATGCTGACCTCCAGTTGAACCACCACCATTTGTTGAAAAGGCTATCTTTTTTCCACTGGATGTTTTCAGCTCCTTTGTCGAAGATCAAGTGGCCATAGGTGTGTGGATTCATTTCTGGGTCTTCAATTCTATTCCATTGGTCCAATTGCCTGTCCCTGTGCCAATACCATGCAGTTTTTTAACACTATTGCTCTGTAGTGTTGCTTGAGGTCTAGGATAGTAATTCCCCCCAGAAGTTCTTTTACTGTGGAGAATAGTTTTAGCTATCCTGGGATTTTTGTTATTCCAGATAAATTTGAGAATTGCTTTTTCTAACTCTGTGAAGAACTGAGTTGGGATTTTGATGGTGATTGCATTGAATATATATATTGCCTTTGGCAAGATGTCCATTTTAACTATATTAATCCTGCCAATCCACGAGCATGGAAGATTTTTCCATTTTCTGAGGTCTTCTTCAATTTCCTTCTTCAGTGACCTGAAGTTCTTGTGGTATAGATCTGTCACTTGTTTGGTTAGAGTCACACCAAGATATTTCATATTGTTTGTGGCTATTGTGAAGGGTGTTATTTCCCTAACTTCTTTCTCAGTCTGCTTATCCTTTGAGTGTAGGAAGGCAATTGATTTGCTTGAGTTGATTTTATAACCTGCCACTTTGCTGAAGTTGTTTATCAGCTGTAGGAGTTCTCTAGTGGAGTTTTTTGGGTCACTTAAGTATACTATCATGTCATCTGCAAATAGTGATAATTTTACTTCTTCCTTTCCAATTTGTATACTTTTGATCTCCTTACGTTGTCTAATTGCTCTAGCTAGAACTTCAAGTACTATATTGAAAAGATATGGAGAGAGAGGACAGCCTTGTCTAGTCCCTGATTTTAGTGGGAGTGCTTCAAGTTTTTCTCCATTTAGTTTGATATTGGCTACCGGTTTGCTGTATATTGCTTTAACTATGTTTAGGTATGGGCCTTGAATTCCTGTTCTTTCCAAGACTTTTAGCATGAAAGAATGCTGAATTTTGTCAAATGCTTTTTCAGCATCTAATGAAATGATCATATGGGTTATTTTTCTTGGAGTTTGTTTATGTAGTGGATTGCATTGATGGATTTCCTTATATTGAACCATCCCTGCATCCCTGGGATGAAGCCCACTTGATCGTGGTGGATGATCATTTTGATGTGTTCCTGGATTCGGTTGGCAAGAATTTTATTGAGGATTTTTGCATCAATATTCATAAGGGAAATTGACCTGAAGATCACTCTTTGTTGGATCTTTCTGCGGTTTTGGCATCAGTGTAATTGTGGCTTTGTAGAACGAGTTGGGTAGTGTGCCTTCTGTTTCTGTTTTGTGGAACAGTTTGAAGAGTATTGGTGTTAGGTCTTCTTTGAAGGTCTGATAAAATTCTGCACTGAAGCCATCTGGTCCCATGCTTTTTTTGGTTGGAAGATTTTCTATGACCCCTTTTATTTCTTTAGGGGTTATGGGCCTGTTTAGATGATCTAATTGATCCTGATTTAATTTTGGTATTTGGTATCTGTCTAGGATATTGTCCATTTCCTCTAGATTCTCCAGTTGTGTTGAGTATAGGCTTTGGTAGTAAGAACTGATAATTTTTTTTAATTTTCTCAGTTTTTGTTGTTATATCTCCCTTTTCATTTCTAATTTTGTTAATCTGGATACTGTCTCTGTGCCCTTTGGTTGGTCTGGCTAAGGGTTTATATATCTTGTTGATTTTCTCAAAGAACCAGCTCCTGGTTTTGTTGATTCTTTGTATGGTTCTCTTTGTTTCTACTTGATTGATTTCACCCCTGAGTTTGATGATTTCCTGCCTTCTACTCCTCCTGGGTGAATTTGCTTCTTTTTGCTCCAGGGCTATCAGGTGTGTCATTAAGCTGCTAGTGTATGTCTCTCCAATTTCTTTTTGGAGGCACTCAGTGCTATGAGTTTTCCTCTTAGCACTGCTTTCATTGTGTCCCAAAGATTTGGGTATGTTGTGTCTTCATTTTCATTAAATTCTAAAAAGTCTTTGATTTCTTTCTTTATTTCTTCCTTGACCAAGGTATCATTGAGTATTGTTCAGTTTCCATGTGTATGTGGGCTTTCTGTTGTTTTTGTTGCTATTGAAGACCACTTTTACTCCATAGTGATCTGATAGGAGGCATGGGATAATTTCAATCTTCTTATATTTGTTGAGGTCTGTCTTGTGACCTATTATATGGTTGATTTTGGAGAAGGTACCATGAAGTGCTGAGAAAAAGGTATATATATATATATATATATATATATATATTTGGCTTTAGGGTGAAATGTTTGTGTGTGTGTGTGTGTGTGTGTGTGTGTGTGTGTGTGTGTGTGTGTTAAAAGTAATTGGTCCAAAGCTTCAATTAGTTTCACTGTGTCCCTGTTTAGTTTCTGTTTTCCTGATCGGTCCATTGAGGAAAGTGCAGTGTTGAAGTCACCCACAATTATTGTGTTAGGTGCAATGTGTGCTTTGAGCTTTAGTAAAGTTTCTTTTATGAATGAGGGTGCCTTTGCATTTGGAGCATAGATGTTCAGGATTGAGAGTTCTTCTTGGTGTGTTTTTACTTTGACCAGCAAGAAGTGTCCCTCAGTGTCTCTTTTGATGACTTTAGGTTGAAAGTCAATTTTATCTGATATTAGAATGGCTACTCCAGCTTGTTTCCTGAGACCACTTGCTTGTAAAATTGTCTTCCAGTCTTTTACTCTAAGGTAGTAATTGTCTTTGACACTGAGGTGTTTTTCCTGTATGCAGCAAAATTTAGGATCCTGTTTACATATCCAGTCCGTTAGTCTATGTCTTTTTATTGGGGAATTGAGTCCATTGATGTTAAGAGATATTAAGGAATCGTGATTATTACATCCTGTCATTTTTGATGTTATCTTTTATATTTGATTGGTTATCTTCTTTTGGGATTGATGAAAGAAGGTTACTATCTTGCATTTTCCAGGGTGAAGTTTCCCTCCTTGTATTGGTGTTTTCCTCCTATTATCCTTTGTAGGGCTGGGTTTGTGGTAAGATATTGAGTGAACTTGGTTTTGTCATGGAATATCTTGGTTCCCCCATCTATGATGATTGAGAGTTTTGCTGGGTATAGTAGTTTTGGCTGGCATTTGTGTTCTCTTAGAGTCTGCATGAGATCTGCCCAGGATCTTCTAGCTTTCATAGTCTATGAAGGTGAGAAGTCTGGTGTGATTCTGATAGATCTTCCTTTATATGGTACTCAGCCTTTTTCTCTTACTGCCTTTAATATTTTTTCTTTGCTTAGTACATTTGGGGTTTTGATTATGATGTGACAGGAGGTATTTCTGTTCTGGTCCAGTCTATTTGGAGTTCTGTAGGCTTCTTGTATATTCATGGGCATCTCTCTCTTTAGGTTAGGGAAGTTTTCTTCCATAATTTTATTGAAGATATTTGCTGGCCCTTTAAGTTGTAAATCTTCACTCTCATCTATGCCTGTAATTCTTAAGTTTGGTCTTCTTATTTTATCCTGGATTTCCTGAAGGTTTTGTTTTACAAGCTTTTTGCATTTTGCATTTTTTTTTAACTGTTGAGTCCATGGTTTCTATGGTATCTTCAGCATCTGAGATTCTTTCTTCTATCTCTTGTATTCTGTTGTTGATAGTTGCGTCTATGACCCCTGATTTCTTCCCAAGGTTTTCTATCTCCAAAGTTGTCTCCCTTTGAGATTTCTTAGTTGTTTCTACTTCTGATTTTAGATCCTGGATGGTTTTGCTTAGCTCCTTCACTTGCTTGTTTGTGTTTTTCTGTAATTCTTTAAGAGATTTTTGTGTTTCCTCCTTCATGATCTCAGCCTGTTGACCAAAGTTCTCCTGTATTTCTTTAAGTAATTTTTGTGTTTCCTTCTTATTGGCTTCTGAATTCTCCTGAATTTCTTTCAATGATTTTTGTGTTTCCCTTGTAAGGGCTTCTAACTTTTGATCAATTTTCTCCTGAATTTCTTTAAGATATGTATTTATGTCCTTCATGTGATCCTCTAACAGCATCATGACCAGTGATTTTAAATCCATATCTTGTTTTTCTGGAGTGTTGGTGTATCTAGGACATGCTGCTAATGGAGAATTGGGTTCAGATGCTGCCATATTGCCTTGATTTCTGTTAGTAACATTCCTGCGTTTGCCTTTTGCCATCTAGTTCTCACTGGTGTTAGTTGGCCTTGTTGTCACTGCTGGACTCACCAGTGCTGGCTTCCTCTTTGCAGCTGGTCTCCAGGTGCTCAGCTGACCTCCTGCACTGCCTGGAGACTAGGTGCAGTGGCCCAGGCTGTTCCCCATTCCGAAGCAGAGGCCTGAAGGCTCCTGCCAGAGGCCTCAGGGCTGGATCCTCTGCTCTGCAGGGCCTGACTCACCTGAGCACTCTGCTTGCTCCCAGCTGGCCTCCGGGTGAACCCCATACTCATCTTCTTATGTTCATTGTACCATTCCAGGAAAATGAAAGTTATTCAAGTGGGGACTGTCAAATATGCTTCCTTCCTGTGACAACCTCAAGTATATTTTGGTGTTTGTACATAACTTTACTGGCTGTATAGACTCTTTCCCCACTAAAACTGAAAGGGACACTGAAGTGGCAAAGGCCTGGAACAAATAAACTCAGTGTTTGGCATTTTTCCTTCATTCATGAGTGATAATGGACCTTCCTAAATTTCTCAGCAATCCAGTTTATACCTAGGACCCTATGAATAAAATATTATTTACACTCTACTTGGCAACCATTAGGCAGAGTTGAAAAGACAAACAAAACTATTAAACATATCCTAGCAAAACATTGTCAAGATAATTCTGATAAAAATAAAAGATGATTACCCATCATCCTCACTAAAGACACCTCTAAAATCTAACAGCAAGCTTATCCCCTATTAGTTGCTGTACAGAAGACACTTATACTAAATTTTGTCATAGACTCCTGGACCTATCAGATAACTCAGTACATAATAAACACAAGAAGCCCCAGAAGTGTGGGAACTGGACTATGCCCAGTCAGGATATTGGAGCTATAAAGAGTGTGGATCCAGAGGATTGGGTTCTCCTTAAAACCTGGAAAGGACACACAGAATGTTCCAGTTCTCAATAGGGAGGGATTTATTGGATAGTTTTGAGTATTTCCATGGCTGTAAAACTGCTGGGAGTCAACAGTTGGTTTCATATCTTCTAAATAAGACAGGGATTTCAAATGAGGAAATCTTACCTGAATACCCACAGGAAAAATTCACACCTGGGAGCTGATGGATGCTCTCTCTCTCTTTTTTTTTTTTATTCGATATATTTTTTATTTACATTTCAAATGATTTCCCCTTTTCTAGCCCCCCACTCCCCGAAAGTCCCATAAGCCCCCTTTTCTCCCCCTGTCCTCCCACCCACCCCTTCCCACTTCCCCGTTCTGGTTTTGCCCTATACTTCTTCACTGAGTCTTTCTAGAACAAGGGGCCACTCCTCCTTTCTTCTTGTACCTCATTTGATGTATGGATTATGTTTGGGGTATTCCAGTTTTCTAGGTTAATATCCACTTATTAGTGAGTGGATACCATGACTCGCCTTTTGAGTCTGGGTTACCTCACTTAGTATGATGTTTTCTAGCTCCATCCATTTGCCTAAGAATTTCATGAATTCATTGTTTCTAATGGCTGAATAGTACTCCATTGTGTAGATATACCACATTTTTTGCATCCACTCTTCTGTTGAGGGATACCTGGGTTCTTTCCAGCATCTGGCAATTATAAATAGGGCTGCTATGAACATAGTAGAGCATGTATCCTTATTACATGGTGGGGAATCCTCTGGGTATATGCCCAGGACTGGTATAGCAGGATCTTCTGGAAGTGAGGTGCCCAGTTTTTGAAGGAACCGCCAGACTGATTTCCAGAGTGGTTGTACCAATTTGCAACCCCACCAGCAGTGGAGGAGTGTTCCTCTTTCTCCACATCCTCTCCAACACCTGCTGTCTCCTGAATTTTTAATCTTAGCCATTCTGACTGGTGTAAGGTGAAATCTCGGGGTTGTTTTGATTTGCATTTCCCTAATGACTAATGAAGTTGAGCATTTTTTAAGATGCTTCTCTGCCATCCGAAGTTCTTCAGGTAAGAATTCCCTGTTTAACTCTGTACCCCATTTTTAATAGGGTTGTTTGATTTTCTGGAGTCTAACTTCTTAAGTTCTTTATATATATTGGATATTAGCCCTCTATCTGATGTAGGATTGGTGAAGATCTTTTCCCAATTTGTTGGTTGCCGATTTGTCCTTTTGATGGTGTCCTTTGCCGTACAGAAACTTTGTAATTTTATGAGGTCCCATTTGTCAATTCTTGATCTTAGAGCATACGCTATTGGTGTTCTGTTCAGAAATTTTCTCCCTGTACCAATGTCCTCAAGGGTCTTCCCCAGTTTCTTTTCTATTAGCTTCAGAGTGTCTGGCTTTATGTGTAGGTCCTTGATCCATTTGGAGTTGAGCTTAGTACAAGGAGACAAGGATGGATCAATTCCCATTCTTCTGCATGCTGACCTCCAGTTGAACCAGCACCATTTGTTGAAAAGGCTATCTTTTTTCAATTGGATGTTTCCCGCCCCTTTGTCGAGGATCAAGTGGCCAGTAGCCTTCCTATACTCAAAGGATAAGCAGGCTGAGAAAGAAATTAGGGAAATGACCCCCTTCACAATAGCCACAAACAGTATAAAGTACCTTGGGGTGACTCTTACCAAACATGTGAGAGATCTGTATGACAAGAACTTCAAGACTATGAAGAAGGAAATGGAAGAAGACCTCAAAAAATAGAAAAACCTCCCATGCTCATGGATCGGCAGGATTAATATAGTTAAAATGTCCATTTTGCCAAAAGCAATATACAGATTCAATGCAATACCCATAAAAATCCCAAATCAATTCTTCACAGAGTTAGAAAGAGCAATCCTCAAATTCATCTGGAATAACAAAAAACCCAGGATAGCTAAAACTATTCTCAACAATAAAAGAAATTCTGGGGGTATCAGTATCCCTGACCTCAAGCAATACTACAGAGCAATAGTGTTTAAAACTGCATGGTATTGGTACAGTGACAGGCAGGGAGATCAATGGAACAGGACTGAAGATCCAGAAATGAACCCACATACCTATGGTCACTTGGTACCCCACTTTTTAATGGGGTTATTTGGTTCTCTGGGTTTACCTTCTTGAGTTCTTTGTATATATTAGATATTAGCCCTCTGTCAGATTTAGGGTTGGTGAAGATCCTTTCCCAATCTGTTGGTTGATGTTTTGTCCTTTTGACAGTGTTCTTTGCCTTACAGAAATTTTGTAGTTTTATGAGGTCCCATTTGTCAATTCTTGATCTTAGAGCATAAGCTATTGGTGTTCTATTCAGGAACTTTTCCTCTGTGCCCATGTCCTCAAGGGTCCTCCCCAGTTTCTTTTCTATTAGTTTCAGTGTGTCAGGTTTTATGTGGAGGTCCTTGATTCATTTGGAGTTGAGCTTAGTTCAAGGAGATAAGAATGGATCAATTCGCATTCTTCTGCATGCTGACCTCCAATTAAACCAGCACCATTTGTTGAAAAGACTATCTTTTTTCCACTGGATGCTTTCACCTCCTTTGTTGAAGATCAAGTGACCATAGGTGTGTGGGTTCATTTCTGGGTCTTCAATCCTATTCCATTGATCCGCTTGCCTGACATTGTACCAATACCATGCAGATTTTTTTATCACTATTGCTCTGTAGTAAAGTTTGAGGTATGGGATACTGAATCCCCCTGAAGTTCTTTTACTGTTGAGAATAGTTTTAGCTATCCTGGGTTTTTCGTTATTACAGATGAATTTGAGCATTGCTCTTTCTAGCTCTATGAAGAACTGGGTTGGGATTTTGATGAGGACCATATTGAATCTGTAGATTGCTTTTGGCAAGAAGGCCATTTTAACTATATCAATCCTGCCAATCCATGAGCATAGACGATTTTTCCATTTTCTTTGATTTCCTTCTTCAGAGATCTGAAGTTCTTTTCATATAGGTCTTTCACTTGTTTGGTTAGAGTCACCGCAAGATACTTTATGCTGTTTGTGGCTATTGTGAAGGATGTCATTTCCCTAACTTCTTTCTCAGCCTACTTATCCTTTGAGTATAGAAAGGCTACTGATTTGCTTGAGTTGATTTTGTAGCCAGCCACTTTGATGAAGTTGTTTATCAGCTGTAGGAGTTCTCAAGTAGAGTTTTTTGGGTCACTTAAGTATAATATCATATCATCTGCAAATAGTGATAGTTTGACTTCTTCCTTTCCAATTTGTATCCCTTTGACCTCCTTAATGTTATCTAATTGCTCTAGCTAGGACTTCAAAAACTATATTGAAAAGATATGGAGAGAGGGGGCAGCATTGTCTAGTCCCTGATTTTAGTGGGATTGCTTCAAGTTTCTCTCCATTTAGTTTGATGTTGGCTACTGGTTTGCTGTATTTTGCTTTTACTATGTTTAGATATGGGTCTTGAATTCCTGTCCTTTCCAAGACTCTTAGCATGAAAGGATGCTGAATTTTGTCAAATGCTTTTTCAGCGTCTAATGAAATGATCATGTGGTTTTTTTCTTTGAGTTTGTTTATGTGATGGATTGCATTGATGGATTTCCTTATATTGAACCATCCCTGCATCCCTGGGATGAAGCCTCCTTGATCCTGTTGGATGATCGTTTTGATGTGTTCTTGGATTTGGTTGGCCAAACTTGAGAATTTTATTGAGTATTTTTGCATCGATATTCATAAGGGAAATTGGCCTGAAATTCGCTTTCTTAGTTGGATCTTTGTGTCGTTTTGGTATCAGCATAATTGTGGCTTCGTAGAAGGAGTTGGGTAGTGTTCCTTCTGTTTCTATTTGGTGTCATAGTTTGAAGAGTATTGGTGTTAAGTCTTCTTTGAAGGTCTGATAGAATTCTGCACTGAAACCATCTGGTCCTGTGCTTTTTTTGGTCGGAAGGCTATCTATGACCCCTTCTATTTCTTTAGGGGTTATGAGTCTGTTTAGATGATCTATTTGATCCTGGTTTAATTTTGGTATTTGGTATCTATCTAAGAAATTGTCCATTTCCTCCAGATTCTCCAGTTGTGTTGAGTACAGGCTTTTGTAGTAGGATGTGATGATTTTTTGAATTTCCTCAGTTTCTGTTATAATATCTCCCTTTTCATTTCTAATTTTGTTAATTTGGATACTGTCTCTGTGCCCTTTGGTTAGTCTGGCTAAGGGTTTATCTATCTTGTTGAGTTTTTCAAAGAACCAGCTCCTGGTTTTGTTGATTCTTTATATGGTTCTCTTGGTTTCTACATGATTGATTTCAGCCCTGACTTTGATGATTTCCTGTCTTCTCCTCTGCCTGGGTGAATTAGCTTCTTTTTGTTCCAGGACTTTCAGTTGTTCCGCTAATCTTCTAGTGTATGCTCTCTCGAATTTCTTTTTGGAGGCACTCAAAGCTATGAATTTTCCTCTTAGCACTGCTTTCATTGTGTCCCATAGATTTGTGTATGTTGTGCCTTCATTTTCATTAAATTCTTTTGTTTTTTAATATTTTTATTTTCTATGTTCTTTGTTTACATTCCAAATGATTTCCCCTTTCCCAGGTCCCCCCCTCCCCCTATGTCCCATAAACCTTCTTCTCTCCATCCATTCTCCAATCACCTCCCTCCTTTTTTTCTCTGTCCTTATATTCCCGTCCAATGCTAGATCAATCCTTTCCAGAATCAGGACCTTCTCCATACTTCTTCATGGGAGTCATTTGTTACACAATTTGTGCCTTGGGTATTCAGGGCTTCTGGGCTAATTAATATCCACTTATCAGAGATTGCATTCCATGTGTATTCTTTTGTGACTGGGTTACCTCACTTAGGATGATATTTTCCAGATCAAACCATTTGCCTAAAAATTTTGTGAATTCATTGTTTCTAATTGCTGAGAAGTATTCCATTGTGTAAATATACCACATTTTCTGTATCCATTCCTCCTTTGAGGGGCATCTGGGTTCTTTCCAGCTTCTGCCTATTATAAATAAGGCTGCTATGAACATAATGGAGCATGTGTCTTTCGTTAAATTCTAAAAAAGCTTTGATTTCTTTCTTTATTTCTTTCTTGACCAAGATAACATTGAGTAGAGTATTGTTCAGTTTCCATGTGTATGTGGGCCTTCTGTTGATTTTATTGTTATTAAATACCACTTTTACTCCATAGTGATCTGATAGGAGGTATGGGATTATTTCAATCTTCTTATATTTGTTGAGGTCTGTCTTCTGACCAACTATATGATTGATTTTGGAGAAGTACCGTGAGGTGCTGAGAAAAAGGTATGTTCTTTTGCTTTGGGATAAAAAGTTATATATATATTCCAATTGGTCCAAAGCTTCAATTAGTTTCACTGTCTCCCTATTTAGTTTCTGTTTTCTTGATCGGTCCATTGATGAGAGTGGAGTGTTGAAGTCACCCACAATTATTGTGTTAGGTGCAATGTGTGCTTTGAGCTTTAGTAAAGTTTCTTTTATGAATGAGGGCTCCCTTATATTTGGAGCATAGATGTTCAGGATTGAGAGTTATTCTTGTTGGATTTTTCCTTTGACCAGCAAGAAGTGACCTTCCATGTCTCTTTTGATGACATTAGGTTGAAAGTCAATTTTATCTGATATTAGAATGGCAACTCCTGCTTGTTTTCTAAGACCATTTGCTTGTAGAATTGTCTTCCAGCCCTTTACCCTAAGGTAGTTTTTGTCTTTGACACTGAGGTGTGTTTCCTGTATGCAGCAAAATGTAGGGTCCTGTTTACTTATCCAGTCGGTTAGTCTATGTCTTTTTATTGGGGAATTGAGTCCATTGATGTTAAGAGATATTAAGGAATTGTGGTTATTGCTTCCTATCATTTTTGATGTTAATTTTATACTTGTGTGGTTATCTTTTTTTGGTTTTGATGAAAGAAGCTTAATATCCTGCTTTTTCCACGGTATAGTTTCCCTCGTTGTAATGTTGTTTTCCCCCTATTATCCTTTGTAGAGCTGGGTTTGTGGAAAGATAATGTGTAAATTTGGTTTTGTCATGGAATATCTTGGTTTCTCCATCTATAGTGATTGAGAGTTTCACTGGGTATAGTAGTCTTGGCTGACATTTGTGTTCTCTTAGAGTCTGCATGAGGCTCTGCCCAGGATCTTCTAGCTTTCATGGTCTCTGGTGAGAAGTCTGGTGTAATTCTGACAGGTCTTCCTTTACATGTTACTTGCCCTTTTTCTCTTACTGCCCTAAGTATTCTCTCTTTGTTTAGTACATTTGGGGTTTTGATTATTATGTGACAGGAGATAGTTCTGTTCTGGTCCAGTCTGGAGTTCTGTAGGCTTCTTGTATATTCATGGGCATCTCTCTCTTTAGGTTAGGGAAATTTTCTTCCATAATTTTGTTTAAGTTGTAAATCTTCACTCTCATCAATGCCTATAATCTTTAGATTTGGCTTTCTCATTGTGTCCTGGATTTCCTGGATGTTTTGGGTTACAAGCTTTTTGCATTTTTCATTTTCTTTAACTGTTGAGTCCGTGGTTTCTATGGCATCTTCGGCATCTGAGATTCTTTCTTCTATCTCTTGTATTCTGTTGTTGATATTTGCATCTATGACCCCTGATTTCTTCCCAAGGTTTTCTATCTCCAAAGTTGTCTCCCTTTGAGCTTTCTTAGGTGTTTCTACTTCTGTTTTCAGATCCTGGAAGTTTTTGCTCAGTTCCGTCATTTGTTTGTTTGTGTTTTCTTCTAATTCTTTGAGAGATTTTTGTGTTTCCTCTTTCATGAATTCTGCCTGTTGATCAAAGTTCTCCTGTATTTTTTAAAGTGATTTTTGCATTTCCTCCTTATTGGCTACAAACTTCTGACCCATATTGTCCTGAATTTCCTTAAGTGATTTTTCTGTTTCCCTTGTAAGGGCTTCTAGCTTTTGATCATTTTTCTCCTGAATTTCTTTAAGAGATTTATTTATGTCCTTCATGTGTTCCTCTAACAGCATCCTTACCAGTGCTTTTAAATCCAACTCTTGTTTTTCTATTGTGTTGGGGTATCCAGGACTTGCTATTGTTGGAGAATTGGGTTCAGATGCTGCCATATTGCCTTGGTTTCTGTTAGTAACATTCCTACGCTTGCCTTTAGCCATCTAGTTCTCACTGGTGTTAGATGGTCTTATTGTCACTGGCTGGAGCTTCAACCTATTGTGGACCTTTAGGGCTATTTCTGCTACACTGGATGACTGGGTTTACTCTAGCACAGATTACTGATATGCTGCCTTCCTCTTTTGTGCCTTTGGAGCCCTGCTCAGTCTTGCCTCAAGAAATGTTATACTTGGGTTGTCAAGGTGAACCAGGTGTTCTCAGACTGCTGTGTTATGGAGCAAAGATGGTGTGTGTGTCGGGGGGGTCACTCCCTCTGTTGATTCTCACATAGGATACAGGCCCCATGACCGACCGGCTTGCAGATAAACAGCCTATGTTCTCAGGTCCTGAGCACAGGCAGACGCCTGGAGATTTGCACCCCCAGAGATCTTAAGCTCGGGATAATACAGTACCTAGTGATGTTTTTCTGTCCTGGCAGGCCACGAAGATGGCCATGGGTAGTTGCTCCCTCTCCTGTTCTCCATACAGGACACAGGCCTCACTACTTACCAGCTGGGAGATGAACCACCTGGGTGCTAAGGTCCTTGGGCGCAGGCAGACCTCTGGCAGTTTGCACCCCCAGAGATCTAAAGCTGAGGGTGATACAGTACCTAGTGAAGCTCTTCTGCCCTGGCCGACAGCGAATATGGCCACCGGGATTCTCTCCCTCTGCTGATCTCCAGGCAGGACACAGGCCCCATGCCCAGCCGCCTGGCAGATAAACCACCTATGTGCTCAGTTCTTGGGTACAGGCAGACCCCTGGCTCTTTGCACCCCCAGAGATCTAAAGCTCGGGGTGATACAGTACCTAGTGACATTCTTCTGCTCCAGCAGGCAGCAAATATGGCTGCGGAGATTCTCTCCCTCTGCTGCTCTCCAGGCAGGACACAGGCCGCATGCCCAAAGGTCTGGCAGATGAACCGCCTATGTGCTCAGTTCCTGAGTGCAGGCAGACCCCTGGCGGTTTGCACCCCCAGAGATCAAAAGCTCAGGGTGATACAGTACCTAGTGAAGCTCTTCTGCCCCAGCAGGCTGCGAATATGGCTGCGGGCTTAAGCAAACTTTTACAAACTATTGTTGTGATTAGTTTTCAACACATCTGTACAATCCATTCGTTACTGCATCACCAGCATCTGGTTTAATTTTTAAAATGTTTTGTTTCTCATAAAATCCTGATGTCAAAATGTGCCTTCTCACCAACGAAATGTAGTTTACTTCTAATTTCTAGTTTAAAAGTCTTGAAATAGCATACATGTACCAAGACTCATATTTTTCTTTTGCATTTTGAGATTGTAGTGTGCCAACATTTTCCTCTTCCCTTTCATCCCTGCAGATTCTCCTGTATTCTACTCTCCCTCACATTCAGGACCCCCTTCTTCTATTCCGTCAGGGTTATAGGACTGTTTAGATGGTTTATCTGATCCTGATTTAACTTTGATATATGGTATCAGTCTAGAAAATTGTTCATTTCATTCAGATTTCCCAGTTTTTTTTAGTATAAGCTGCTTGTTGTAGTAAGATCTGATGATTTTTTTCAATTTCCTCAGTTTCTGTTGTTATATCTCCCTTTTCATTTCTGACTTTGTTAATTTGGATACAGTCTCTGGGCCTTCTGGATAGTCTTGTTGATTTTCTCAAAGAAATAGTTCCTGTTGATTGTTTGTATATTTGTTTAGATATTTTCTTCATTTATATTTCAATTGTTTTCCCCTTTCCAGGTCTCCTCTAGGGAAACCCTCTACCTCATCCCCCTCCCCCTGCCTCTATGAGAATGTTCACACACACACACACACACCTTAATGCCCTGACATTCCCCTACACTAAGGCATCAAACACCCTCAATCTCCAGGGCCTCTCCTCCCACTGATATCCAACAAGGCCATCCTCTGCCACATATGTGACTGAAGCCATGGGCCCCTCCCTGTGTACACTTTGATTGGTGGTCCAGACTCCAGAAGCCCTAGGGGCTTCTTTTAAATTAGTGTTTCCAACTTTTTCTGAATTTATTCAATTATTCCTCTTTTTTATTCTACTTCTTCTACAAGTAATTAGAGGAAATCTGCATGGCTTATCTCTTGCTCAAAATTTAGATCAATGCATGAGGGAAAAGAATTATTGTTTACCTAATAGCATAAGCAATAAATAGCTCAGCTACACATATGTAAAACATACATTTCAATCAGTGTTCATACATTGAAGTATTTAAGTTATGACCAAGGATTTCTGCTCACCTGAATAAATTAAAAACTCATTGGGAGAACCCACTGAATTTTCAGAAGACTTATTTTACAAGATTCTCTACTGATTTTCAAAACCAATTATATGATTCATTCTAGAGTATGAAAAATATATACAAATTACTTTCAACAATAATGGGTACTATTAATTCTCAGTATAAGTAGTAGCGTTTATAGAATTAAACCAAGTGAAAGAGAGGCTATTAAATCCTATTTAATAATTTAAAAACTACTAACATTCATATAATAAGGGTTTATGGAAACCATATATTCGAACTCTCATATTTTGTTTATTAGCTAGACAGATATAGGGTAAACAAAGAAAATGAAATAATACTGTGATTACTTCTATCTAAAAACCCTTAATTTCTTATTTATGATATCATAAATTCAACTCCATATCACAGATTTATATGGCTTTGTTTACTAAGAGCTAGATAAAAATTTAAATGGGCTGTTATGATTTGTGATTTAAGCTTAGTTACCTTCTCTAAGGTGCAGGTTTTCATTCAAAATAGAAATTTTAAGAGAGTATTTTGAGAAGTGAATTTATATAAAGAATGGTGCTCTAAAAATTGTACAGCACCAAGGCTTTAGGAAACGCTGTGTTATTCCTGTTCTGTAAGTTGGAATTAATTCTCAACCTTCGACAATATTTTCATAAGAGTTGTAATTTATTATAGGCATTATTTAGTTCTTCAACTAAAAGTTTGCATATTTGATCTCATTTAATCTTACAAACATGAAATTTTCACCTTTATTTTTAAATAAAAAGTCAAGGTTTAGAGAAATTTTACACTTTTCATTAATTCATATGGCTAGCAGTTGTTAAGTAACATCAGATTACCTGTGAATAAAGAATTTTTTTCAAAACAGAACTACATAGCCTATCATGTATTAAAATGAAAATATAGAGATGGTTTGCTTTTGTCAGCATAATATATATATATGCATATACACATACATAAATACAAAAAATATTTGAACATGTCACATTTCAAATATAGTTTCAATTTATCTTATTTACATTGGTTAAAGTTGAGATTTGAATAATGAATTGAATGGAAAACTGATAGCTTTGCACTACCTTTTACAACCTACCTGGAATAATAAAACTTACAAATTATCTTTATTAAATCTTTACAATGGCATTTCTTCACATTAAAACATTCTTTCACTTGCTTCTATACAACAGCACTTTGTACATCAAGTCTTTGAAAGCCTGTTTTACTTGCTGGTTCCTTAAAGTATAAATAAAGGGGTTCAGCATAGGGGCAATGGAAGTATTGAGAACAGCTACTGCTTTGGTCAGTGATGCCCTTTCATTTGCAGAAGGTTTCACATAGATAAAAATGCAGCTTCCATAGGACATGGAGATGACAATCATGTGAGAGGAGCAGGTGGAGAAAGCCTTTTTCCTCTGGCTGGCCGATGGGAACCTCAGAATGGTGCTGATGATGCAGATGTAGGACAAGATCACTAGGGCCAGGGTGAACAGCAGAGTGACAAAGGCAAAGTAGAAGCCAATCATCTCTAAACTCCTTGTATCTGAGCAGGAGAGCTGTAGCATGGGGAAGTAGTCACAGGAAAAGTGATCAATGACATTAGAAGCACAGAAGTCTAACTTGAGGACCAGCATTAATGGTGGGAAGATGGTCAGGAATCCCGCCAGCCATGAGGTGAGGACAAGGACGGTGCAGACTTTCTGATTCATGATGAGGGTGTAGTGCAGTGGCTTGCAGATGGCCACATAGCGATCGTAAGACATGGCAGTTAGAAGAAAGAACTCAGACACTCCCATGGAGATGAAGAAATATAACTGAGCCAAACAGTTGTTAAAGGAAATGGTCTTGACTTTAGTGATTATTGACCCCAATAATCTGGGGATGGAAACACTGGTGAATGTAATTTCTAAGAAGGAGAAATTCTGGAGGAAGAAATACATTGGCGTCTTTAAACGAGAGTCAAGCAAGGTGAGGATGATGATGGTTACATTTCCGGCGACACTTAATATGTAAGTTATTAATAAAAAGATGAAAAGTACAAGTTGAAGTTCTGGAGCGTCTGATATACCCAACAGCACGAACTCTGTGATCACAGTGTGGTTTCTCATACTAATGCTTTTCTTTTAACAAAATCTATGGTTGAAAACAAAACAAAGAACTCAGTTTAGTAATATGAAAGTTGACTGGAATAAAAAGTTAAAAGAGGAGTTATGTGAGAATAAGGGCTGGGAGGGGAGTTAACTAAACCATGTATATATGACAAAGCCATTTAGTAACCTACTGCTCTATAAATTAACTAAAATAATGTATTTTTAATGGAGACTAAGTAGAAGTACTTTAAATTGGGTGGTCAACACTGCTTGGAGGAGCAGTATGCTTCAAATCAAAACACTAGTGCCAGATGTGAAGCACCTCCCTATGAACTGTTGGCCTAGCACACTCCAGACACTATCAACACAACACAGACTATTTTTATTATTCTTGGTTTCACTCCAAAACTAGAAAGTAATATCCTACTACTGAAGACACTGCATAGTTTACATATAGAATACAGAATACTCAAGGTTTAACTAGCCTGGAAGATTCCATCATGTTGGCTAGTATTGATAGTGCCTGGAAGTTCTATGCAAGCTGTTTAGGAAGAATAGTAATACTAGCCATATTTAGATGTAAACCTTTTGTGGCACAACACTGAACTTACTGAATACATATATATGCATATATATTACCAGGTCAATAATGAAATGAATGTTCTAAGGGTACCAACTTGCTTCCACATCGGTTTTGAGAGCCACTTTATTGGAGGGAATACATGCTTGTCTCTGTATAATTGGCCAAAAGTCTATGGACAGATAGGTTTCCATTCGTCAATAATTTTTTATGGGGGTTGTTCATTTGTTTTTGACAAATGGGCATGAGAACTGCTTTCTCAATATTTATGTTCATACCCACAGATGAGTGCAGCTCTCATCTTTGGTTTAATAATACCCTTCCAGCAGCAGGGGACAGGTCAAAGTGCTGAAAATAAGTGGCTGCTGAATATTTGGTCCCAAACAGGACAGCTGTCATGCCTCATTACCCACTGGCACCCAGTCAACATTTTAGAAAAGAGGAGATGAACTGTGGGATACAGAGGAGTGCAGAGGGGTTCTATATTCTGGATAGGACATGGCTGTTATAATAGTGAACTCACAACAGCTACAATTTCCTAATTTAAAAAATTATTTTAATGCAATGCACTAAAATATATATATATTACCATTTCCACAGAAATGATGCAATGGCTCTCTCTCCATCTTAGAATCATTTCAATTATTTGTTCATTCTTCTTAAAGGAGAAACCCCTGATACAGACTGTCTCTAAAGGAAAAACAATGTATTTACAGATATATGTTTCTAAATCTCTCATTCATGAGTTTATGTAAAGCCTCTACATATACCTACAATTTCTATATTTATGATGCTCTTTGAATTATAGTGTTGCAATAAAATCTAGCCACTTCACTTATAGTCTGAATAGTCAGATACTGTTTTCTGTTTTCTAAAAATGGAAGGTTTTGCAGTTAAAGTGTGCATTATTAGGTTTTGTGTTGAATCTGATGTCAAATGCTAATTTATAATAATTTATTCAGTGGAATTGATGCATGGTAACTATTTTACACAGTAATAGTTACTATATTTTTTTATTCTTAGCATAAATCCTCTTAAATATAATCCCAAGAATCACTTGCTTGTGCTTACAGAACAAAAGAATTTATATCTTCTTGGTTACAAAAAGATTATCTTCTAGGCTTTGTAATATAATGTTACAACACATTGACATCATCATAAAAGTGCTTGCTGCTATAATTATCTATGAGCATTTTTTCTATAGTAACTTTCTTTAGGGTTGTGTATGTGACTCAGCTGTGTAAATAATTTGCTATTAAGGTGGAGGACCTGAGTTCAATCTCTTGGACCCAGTTAGAGGAAGGAGGTGCTGACTCCTGAAAGTTGTTCTCTGACTTCAGAAAAAAGCCATGGCACATGCATACAGTAAATGTAACAAAATTAAAAGAAAGAAAAAGTCCTTATACATTTAATCTTCAGTTTGCCAGAGAATAAAAATGAAGTCATAAGAAAAACATTAATGCAAATATAATATTTTCTCCTTGCTAGAAAAATTAAGCAACATGATTGCTGTGCGCCTAGTTCTGTCCTAGTGTGTGGCAAAGAATAGTCTGCTGTAATGCAAGTTTTCAATGAGTGACATCAATGTGTGACATCATCCATTTTCAATAGCAGGAATAGGAGACTTACATGAAATTTTTGTGGGTTTTCTTATTTTTAGAATCTCTCTATGTAGTTCTGATTTGTCTGATTTGTTTGGGCAAGCCTAGAAATTATAAAGATCTATATGTCTCTGCCTCCTTAGTGATGTTTATGGGAGAAGTTTTAATTCAAATAATGGACATTCCTCCCATATCACTTGGGTTTTTTTGATAATCAACATTGTTTTATATTAATACATATAATATATATTTGTCCTACTTATGTCATTAATGTATCATGAAAACTTGAAAATCAAAAGGCAATCTGTTATTGTGGTTTAAGAAATGGAACTACAAAGTATCATTCTGAATGAGGTAACCCAGTCACAAAAGAACACACATGGTATGTACTCACTGATAAGTGGATATTGACCCCAAAGCTCAGGATACCCAAGATACAATTCACAGACCACATGAAGCTCAAGAAAAAAGAAGATCAAAGTGTAGATGCTTCAGTCCTTCTTAGAAGGGGGAACAAAATACTCATGGGAGGAAATACAGAAATAAAATGTGAAACAGAGACTGAAGGAAAGGCCATCCAGAGACTGCCCCACCTGGGGATGCATCCCATATACAGACACCAAACCCAGACGCTATTGTAGATGCCAAGAAGTGCTTGCTGACAGGAACCTGATATAGCTGTCTCCTGAAAGGCTTTGATAGAGCCTGACAAATACAGAGGTGGATGCTCACAGCCAACCATTGGGCTGAGCATGGGGTCCCCCAATGAAGGAGTTAGAGAAAAGACTGAAGGAGCTGAAGGAGTTTGCAACCCATAGGAAGAACAACAATATCAACCAACAAGTACCCCCCCCCAGAGCTCCCAGTGACTAACCACCAACCAAAGAGTACACACTGAACAACCCATGGCTCTAGCCGTGTATGTAGCACAGGATGGCCTTGTCGGGCATCAACGGGAGGAGAGGCCCTTGGTCCTGTGAAGGCTCAATGCCCTAGTGTGGGGGATTGCCAGGGCGGGGAGGAGGGAGTGGGTGGTTGGGTGGGGAGCACCCTCATGGAAGCAGGGGGGGGGGGATGGGATAGGAGTTTCCAGAGGGGAAACTGGGAAAGGGTATAACATTTGAAATGTAAATAAATAAAATAGCCAATTAAAAAATACATGACATATTTTTGTTATATTTGATAATACCTATCAAAGTTTATAGTCATAAATACCTATTTACTTAAAATATAAAATAGTATATTTATAATACTTTTAAATTTCAAAATTTTTAAAATATTTTTCTACTAATTTTCTTACATTATTATAGCCTTGATCAAATTCTTTTACCTACACACACTTCTCCTAAATTCTCACTTCTATGCCCATTCAGCTTGATATTCTCTCTTTCTACCTCCAAAAAGTCCAATAAACATAAAACAAAAATCAAAACAAATGAACTAAATACAAAAGAGAAGAAAATATCAGCAATAAAACATGAGACTAACTTCAAACAAACAATACAAAACAAAAAGCATGGAGTCCATTTTGGCATGGCCAACTATTCCTGGGCATATGGTTACCGTACAACCCTATAGTGTACTCAATAGACCCAGAGACACACCATTGGAGAAAACTGAATTTCCCTCCAGAAGGACTCCTAATGACGTATTGCTATGCCCATAGATGTAGCGTCACCCTTTCATTGTCAGAGAAGCATACTCTTACAGTAGATGATAACTGACAGAAGACTCACAACTACACAGTGTGCAGAAAGTGATAGACTTTGGACCACTCAGCCCTAAATCAAGCATCTTTCTTAAACTCTTTCCATCAAGTTTTATGAAGTTATGAGGGAAAAGAAGCTAAAACATTATAAGAGCCATAGGTCTTTGATGACTACAAGGAAATAGTATCACCCAGACACAACAGGAATACAAATGTGACTTTACAGAGCCTGTGACAGCAGACACAAATAAACATTCAACCCAAACAAAATCCTAGCAGGGAGAGGATAAAGTGGACACAAAGTCCCACCCCTAAGAAAGAATATTTGCAATCCAAGAGAGTTTGATGATTAGTTCTACCTCATGTCTATTACGTTAAATTGTCTCACAAAGATGAAGGACATGCTTAAGTCTGTGAATGATTTATAACAGTGTCAAAAGTAAAACTATATAATATCTTTTATGAATTAACAGATATGTCTAGGAACTGGCCTGCAAAACCAATTATCTTAAATCATAATCTTTAATGTCTAGAGAATAGTGGGTGGTGAAACATTATAAAGTCCTCTGAAATAGGTAAGGATTAAGTATCACATAGGGATAAGACAGTTTTACCTTCTGTGGTCACACTAAATCCAGAGAGACCAGCTTGAGATAGGAAGGAAAGAGGCAGAGAACTTCAGATGTGGTGCTCTGATGAAACATCTGTCCACACAGCAATATCACAGGGAGAGGAAAGCTGCAAACCAATGTCTTGATGCAACCAGTTTGCTTTCCTTTCAGCAAATTCCATTTTCCTAATAACACATGGACGACTTTACACTTGGGAGATTAATTTCCTTTGAGAGATTGCTGAAGTACAGGACTGAACTACTCCACAATTTTTCCTTTGTTAAGGCTACCATACATATTTTATTGATCTGTACATTTTTAGAGCACAGAAAAAAATTAACTAAAAAACTATTTAATATCTTTACAAATACACAAAACTTTCAAACTGGTGAAAATAAAATGTGTTTCATTCACTATGGATATCAGTACGGGAGTACTCTCAAAAAACTCAAAATAGAATTACCACATGACCCAAATATACCATTATTAGACCTATACCCCAAAGACTTTAAATGCCACCACAGAGATACTTTTACATCCATTTTTATTAGTTTTATTTTTTACAGTCCATTCGTTAACCCCCTCCATGACCTCCCTCCCACAGTTCCTCACCCCATTTCTCCTCCCCCTGTATCCAAGAGGATGTCCCCCACACCCCCAACACACACTCCTGCCAGGTCTTCCCACTCCCTGGGACCCCAAGTCTCTTGAGAATTGTGCATGTCTTCTCTCACTGAGTCAAGGTAGTCCTGTATATGTCGAGGCCTTCATGCCAGCTTATGTGTGTTGCTTGGTGGCTCAGTGTCTGAGAGATCTCAGGGATCTGGATTAGTTGAGACTGCTGGTCTTCCTATGGGGTCACCCTCCTCCTCAGCTTCTTTCAGCCTTTCCCTAATTCAGCCATGAAGGTCACTCTTGGGCATATACCCAAAAGATGCCCCATCATACCACTGGGGTACATGCTCCACTGTGTTCATAGCAGCCTTATCTCTGATAGCCAGAAGCTGGATACAACTCAGATGACCCACATGCAAGAGTGGATACAGAAAATGTGGTTCGTTTACACAATGGAATACTCTTTAGCTATTAAGAACAAGGACATCATGAGTTTTGCAGGCAAATAGTTGGAACTAGAAAAATCATCCTGAGTGAAGTAACTCAGACCCAAAAGGACATTATGTACTCACTAACATGTGGTTATTAGACAAAAAATGTACAGAATACCCATGATACCATCCATAGAACTCAAGAAGGTCAGCAAGCAGAAGGTTCCAAGTGGAGGATGTTTTGATCCCACTTGGGAGGGAGAAGAAAGCGATCATGGGAGGCAGAGGGAGGGAGACCTGGGTGACAGAGGGGAGGGAGAGTGAAAAGGGAGCATATCCATTTTTTTTACATCCATTTTTTTCAAAATTTACAGTCAAGGAAATTGAAACAACTTACGCTCCATCAACACACAAATGCATATCTTATGTATTCAATGGAATTTCATTTAACCATAAAGAAAAATACCAATGAAATTTATAGTAAAATGAAAAAATCTGGGAATTCTTATGTCAAACAAGAAAACTCAGAAAGACAAAAATGTTACTTTTCTTCATAAGTGAATCCTAGATTTTATGTTCTATGTATGTATACATGCACAGCTATGATGTGTGTTTTTGCCATGAAACTAGAAATAGTAATAATAAGAGATGAGGGGAAGGCTTTAAATGAATTGAATATTGACATAAAATACTAGAATACATATAACATGAAAGTGGAAAGGAACAAGTGGAGAAAGAAGCTACAGGAGGGACCCTGGGTCGGTTGACTCATAAGTGCAGACAGGAAGAAAATGCCCTAAAGAAACCCAGTGCTGTGTGCTTTAAGAGTAAAAGCACAATGCTTTAAAATTTACTTATATTTTCAAAACTAATTATAAGATACAGCAATACCAGTAACATATAGTAATGTATATAGTAATGTCATAGTTATTATATTTGCAATTATGCTTTAATTGCTCTCAAATCTTCAAATGAAATTGTACATAATATTATATTCTAACCAATAGTTTCATGTATTTACTCGGAAGCAAGTCCCATATATCCAGTTAGAAAGGAAGTTTTCTTTATACTTTATACACATTTATAAATTTTCCAGTTGCATCAAATTTATACAATTTTATTAAACAAAATGCTCTTCTAGTCCTGTATGTTTTTCCTTTTCTACTTGTCTTAGAGTTCCCACTGCCGTGAAGAGATAACATGACCAAGGCAACTCTTATAAATAACATTTTACTGGGGCTACCTTATAGGTTCAGAAGCCCAGTCCATAATCATTATGACGAGAAGTATGTTAGTGTCCAGGCAGACATGGTGCTGGAGAAGAAGCTTAGAGTTCTATGCATTTATCCAACTGTAGCCAGGAGAGGACTGGCATCCTCGGGCAACTAGGAAGAAGCTCTCTCCCAGAGCCCACCCCCAGAGTGACACACTTCCTCCATTAGGCCACACCTCCTAATAGTGCCACTTCTTGGGCCAAGCATATTCAAAACACCATACAAGTCAATATTAGTAAAAAGTGTTATTCATGCTCAACCTCTAAACAGATGCTTAGGAATAAGGAGAGATGACTATAACTTAATAATATAGGTTGGGTACTGTACATATTGGCAAGTCATATAGTTTTAAAACTACATCATTTAATAATAGATATTGAACATAAATAATGCTTCATGTCTAAGAATTGTCAATTAAAATTTTATTTTCCATTGGACTTACTGTGCCATATATTATGTAAAGACATTTCTGTACATTAATATGTACATTAAAATTAAGGCAAATATACAAAGCAATGATGTAAAAGTACATTTGGAACTGTATGTTCACAAGTCATTCCTGTGGCTCATTTATCTTTCTCCTATACTATACTTCTTCATTCATTTTTTCAAACTTTTTCCTTTATGTTGCAACTTTCCTCTGTGTGTCCATGTCCTCAATTTAGTCACTATATTCTTTTTCAGATACAAAAATTTTAAATCTATTAACCATGAAACCATTGTGCCAGCCACAATATCCCTACTGTACAATGGTAGCACAGCTGTTAAGTGGTGTATTCAAATACTTTTCTGATTAGATTCAAGTCGCATTCTACAAGATGGATTCTTATCTGACACTATGAGCCTAGTTTTAAAAAAAATAGCATAGTGGAGAAGAGCTTAGGCCCTCGGATTAACCTAATGCTGTTTAGCTACATTACCATGGTGTGAAGCTGCTTTCTAAAAATTTATGTTTGTATATATAGACAAATGTGATTTCTGGATTTAATCAGAAGATATTTTTTCAATAAAAGATAGTGAATATAGAAACATAAGACTGCTTATGCTACTGATAAGTAATGGTTGATTGCCCAGCTCAAATCTATACATTTATATATCCCTTGCCTAGTAGGAAGAATGTAAGAATCCAAAGATAGGGAGACAGGGTGGAAAATGCTGTTTGGGGGGCATGGCATGCACAGCTAGTGCAAGTGTAACCTTATGGCAGCTCTGGCCACCTGTAATTGGTTGACACAAGACTTTTCTCATTAACAGTCAATCATGAATCAAAAAAGTCTCAAGCATCTTTATACTTATTTATGAACTACTGATGGACTATTGGAAAAGAGCCATCATTCTTTTTTGTTGTGTACACTCTGAGGATCAGGTGTAGGGAAAGCAAAGAAGAAAGAATGTAAATTGGCAGTGGGCAGGGTAGAGAATCTCTAGGATGTGCCAGAGACCTGTGACAGGGGGAGGCCCCAGAGAGTCTGAAGGTGACTCTACCTGAGACTCCTAGGAGTGGAGGGCATGGAACCCAAAATAGTCATCTTGTGAAGCCAGGCAGGACTCCCAGTGGACAGTAAGGACAGCAACCCACCCATAAAACCTTCATACCAAAACATGTCCTACCTACAAGATGTACAGGGACAAAACTGGAGCATAGATAGAGGAAGTGGCCAACCAGTGGCTCGCCCAAATTGAGACCTACAATAAGGTGTGGTGGCGCCTTTCTTCAGCTTCATCCAGTGTGTGTGTTTCTCTCTTCTTTTCCTTTCTTTTCTTTCCTTTTTTTTTCTTTTCTTTTCTCTCTGGCTCACAAAGAGTTAAGGAACTCTGAGCCTCTCCCCTGACCAGCAAGGGTTGCTAAGTTAAAGAGAAAAAAAAATCAAGTAAATAAGTTTCTTTCCCCTACTGTTATCAGCAGGAGTTAACAGAAGCCAACAGCCTTTGGCTGCCCAAAGAGCAAGAGAGAATGAAATCATCAGAAGTCTTCAGCTTTAGGCCCTGAATAGCAAGACGGAGTTAAACTGCCAGAAGTCCTCAGTTCCAGCCCCCTTCACTGATGTTGTTTACCCTGTGACGACAAAGCTGGTCCTTCACAAAGCCAACTCTGTAGCCCACTATTAGACATGTTACATCCAAATATATGGGTTACACTGTTTGTATAGGCCACATTCTGTAATAAATGGAGCTACAAATATGTGATTTCTCTGATAGTGTGTATTATGTCAAAACTTGTAAATATCACTAATTGTAAGAGATTTTCAGTTCACTAATAGATTAAAAATAAGAATACATATTTTCACAGGTTCTAAGATATGCTCATTAGAAGAATTTTTTTTCTAGAACTCAAATGTGGGCCTTGCTCTCTCTGGGGACAAATAGATCTCAGGAAAATTAAAAGTTAAAGTTTATTATTCTTAATTTTTCCTTTTATCAGCCTATAAATATGTTTATAACCAGTGCATCAGAAATGTTTAAAGAAATATGAATGGACCATATGGAGTCAATATTCATAATTGTCAAGTTGTTTCAAATAATCACACATAATGGAAGAAAACGGTACAAGAAGATGCAGATGTCACTAGTTACATGACTCATTAGAGACTTACAATAGGATATAATTTCTAAGTGATTTTCATGGATTCTGCATTGAACTGTATGCTGACACATCAACATCATATATAATGGTCCCTACTCAGGACAAGAGAAACCAGAAAGTATTTTTTTCTTTTATTTCCAATTTGCTATAGCACAGTAAGAGGATTTCTATGAAAAGTTCAGAAATGGGAGAATAAAATAACTGTTGTTCTTTACACAGAGTAAAGAGCTTATATGAAACCCATGGTGAGTTTTAAAAAATAGTTGTCTATGTTTATTGTATTTTTCTGAGTGTCTTGCCTACATGTGTGTCTGTATTCCACGGGCATGCAATACCTACAAAGACAAAAGGCACTGGATGATGGTGAACCATGATGTGAGTATTGGATGGCAAAGTCAAGTCCTCTTCAAAAACAAGTTTTCTTAAATACTAAGTTACTAGTACAACCTTTCATAATGTTTTTCTCTTTTCTCCCAGAAAAGTACAACAGACAGGCTCTTATACCTAATCAACATCCTAAACAAACTATAGCATGAGAGACCTCAAATTTTTATGTGGAGCAAGAAAATGTAAAAATAAAGTTCAAAGTGAGGGACGTCTTTTACATGAAATTCCAGAAGAGAAAATACCCTCAACATTTCTGAGAATTCACTGGTAGATATTTGATTTCATTTCATATTAAAATAATATAGGATGTATCAGAGAAGTAACTGGAGGGAGGGAGGAGGGATAGTAAGGGAGCGTGGGAAGAAAAGGTAATAGAGAACAAGAGACTTAAAGCATAGGTCACAGCTGGCATACTTGGAAACTACATCCCCCTCTTGCATTCATGTTCCGGCAGCATCCTATTCAGGTCTAAATCTTAATTCACTGTTTTGGGAATAACGCATTCTGTGAAGCACATGTTTGAAAGCTTCCTTCACCTGCTGGTTCCTTAGGGTGTAAATGAAAGGGTTTAGCAAAGGGGCCACAGAGGTGTTGAGCACAGCTACACCTTTATTTAAGGTCACTCTCTCCTTGGCTGATGTTTTCATGTACATGAAGATACAACTCCCATAAGTAATGGAGACAACAACCATGTGTGAGGAGCAGGTGGAAAAGGCCTTTCTCCGCTGTTGAGCTGAAGGGAACTTTAGGATGGTTTTGATGATGAGTGTGTAGGAGAGAATCACTAAGACCAAGGTGATGATAAGTGTCATGACAGCTAAAGCAAAAGCCATCAATTCTATGAAATGTGTGTCTGTGCAAGACAGCTGCAGCACAGGAGAAGTGTCACACAGGAAGTGGTCTATTGTTTTGGAAGCACAGAAATCCAGTTTGAGCCCTAAGAGCAAAGGGGGAAAGATGACTAAGAACCCAGTCACCCAGGAGCTGAGGACCAGTAGGTGACACACTTTGCTATTCATGATGATGGGGTAGTGCAGTGGTCTGCAGATGGCTACATAGCGATCATAGGACATGGCAGCCAGGAGGTAGAACTCTGTGATTAGTGAGAGAAAAAAGAAGAATAATTGAGCCGCACAAGCATTGTAGGAAATTGTTTTGTCTCCAGTGAGAATGCTCATTAAGAATCGTGGAATGCAGGCAGTTGTGAATGCCATTTCCAAGAAGGAGAAATTCCGGAGGAAAAAGTACATTGGAGTCTTTAGGTGGGGATCCAGGAGGGTGAGGAGAATGATCACTAAGTTCCCCATCATGCTCAAGATGTAATTGAAAAACAGAAACAGGAAAATCAGAATTTGGAGCTGAGGGTCATCTGTCAGTCCAAGCAAAATGAACACAATCTCCACAGATTGGTTCTTCATCTCTTCTTTTTTTTCCTAGTAAGTCTACATAATAAAATAAAGTAAAATAAAATAAAATAAAACAGTATAAAATAAGGGAAAATAAAAGGAAGAAACCCAAACAACTGCTATCACATTTAAGACATGTCGAAAATATGCACTGCTTTATACTCACAGCAAGACACACTTTCAGTATAACCCATGCAAAAATATTTTAATAAGTTTAGATTTCATCTCATGAACATCTTAGACTTCATTGGTATGTGTCGTAGTTAAGTTTTCTATTGTGAAAAAACACCAATGCCAAAAGTTACATGGGACGGAAATGATTTAAAGGGTTTGCTTCACATTAGAGCTTTTAAGTCTGCCAGGGAGGGACTCCAGGGCAGGAACTCAGGAAGGAACCTGGCAGGGGACTGCTGCAGAGGCCAGGAAGGAGAGCTGTTTATTTCCTCATTTGGCTTTCTCAGACTGCTCCCAGGACCACCCTCCCACATCAACGATCAGTCAAGGAAATGCAACAGGCTTGTCCAGTCTGTTGGGGGTATTTTCTCAACTGAGGTTCTCTCTTTCCAAATGAATACAGCTTGTGTCAGTATCATGTAAGGCTAGACAGACTCAGAATCTTACTTAACTCAAAGTTGACTGGGTCCTTTTGGCTGATTTATAGGAGGCATGCAAGTTATGTGAAATGGTCCCTTAATTGCATTACTGTTCACCTGTACCTGTCTTTCCAGAAATTCGGTTAAATAAAATACTCAAGTGTGTGGTTTTCAAACATTTCTTAAATAATTCTCTTGAGTAAGTTGCCACTTAAGTGATACAATATTTATAGTAGATGGTGGTGTTCCAAGTAGCTATTGTAACTCCCAATTTAGATATATACATATAGAGCATTTCTAAGAAAGAAAATCTCTAAAGAAAATACACAAGATCATAGTATAAGACTCTAGCAAGGTGGGTGTGGTGATAATCAGAGCTTAGTTCTTCGAAAATAACTAGGAAACATGAACATCACACCAATGTCAAACTGAGTCAGCAATTGAACGCATTAACATAAACTGTCTTACTGGTAGGATTTCCCACTGCTGTCTTCTGCCTCATGACACAATTTTGAATAGAGAGAAGTATCTATGTGGGAAAAGTAATAACTAATAGCTAACCCATAAATCAAAGCCAATGTTTCAAGTAAAAATATGAGTCATTTTTCATTTTAAAATGGTTGTGTAAGGTAGATACCTTATGTTTATAGAGTACTTTGATTCAATATCAAAGCTTTATATATTCTACCTGTTTTCTAGTCATTTAAGCATAAATTTTAAAAAATGGAATATTTATTGTGAGTAAACTGAAGCTTAGAAAATCTACATGCCCTGTACAATATGAAGAGTTAAATAACAGATAATTTCCTGATTAGTTTTAGGAATTGTATAATAAAATCAAGTGACCTAGGAACAACAGTCTGTATCTGGAAATGAATATACACACCCACAGTAATAAACCTAGTCATGTCAGTAATTAGAGTTAGTTCACTGGTACTATTTTATCCAGTCAATAAAATATTAGCATACCCAATTCATGAGTGGTTTTGTTTTGTGGCTACTGACACTGGTGTTCAGGTATTTCCACTTTACAAAGGATGCTGAATCCATTTCCTTTTTATTTAAAGCTTCTAGGTTGTCTCTGGTTCCACATCCCAGGCATGACATTCTTTCATTATGAGCAGTTTGGTGATGCTCTTACAGAGAGCAGCGTATCTTTTTCTCATTTCTGTGGTATTGGCACAGTGCAGGGTGTAGAGATATGAAATGTCTGGTAAGCTAGTGCATAAAAAAAGAAACATAGAAATATTTTAGGACATAAGAAAAGATGGAGTGATATGATAATGAATAACATCAAATGTAAAGTATTGTGGCATGCATTCATTGACTGAGGCTGTATTCAGAAGCCAAGATTTTTAAAATTATTTTATTTTGTGAAAGCTTTTCTGAAAGATCTGAATCAAATTCTAATCAAAAGCTAACTTAGAGAACACTTATTAAATAAAGAATTAGTGACATCGCTAGGAAAAAACCTCTTACAAGAATTCTAAGGAACCATAATATAATCATTGAAACCATTTAAAGCAGAGAATAGATAAGATCATATATTCTGCACTGCGAATGCTAATACAGTATTTCCAACTTATGAGGTACAAATTATTCTTTAAAACATTAAAAATGCAAAAAACAAACATAAAAGAACCAAAGGATAACGTAAAATCAGTGTTCTTTGGCATTTGCAGGTATATGCAGGAGATAAATGAGCATTTGGGCTCATATATTTGATATTTGAGCATGAGGGTTTATAAAGGAACTGAAGACTTGAGATGGGATATTCTTTTTTTTTGTTTTTTGTTTTTGTTTTTCATCTTTTATTTTTTTATTTGATATATTTTTATTTACATTTCAAATGATTTCCCCTTTTCTGGCCCCCCTACTCCCCGAAAGTCACATAAGCCCCCTTCCCTCCCCCTGTTCTCCCATCCACCCCTTCCCTCTTCCCTGTTCTGGTTTTGCCCTATACTGCTACACTGAGATGGGATGGATATTCTATGGAAACAGAGCAGCATGGGACAAAGAACATATAATGTATCACACAGTCTTTGCTTACAGAAAATAGTCATTATTCTAATACTTGTTTATCTTTCATAGATCCAGAAACCATTGTAAGGAATAGTACCATGGTTATCAAAGTTCTTTAGGACATACAGACGTTATAAAACAATATATCAGAAAATATTATCATTTATAAAACCTCCCATTCATAACACTGATATAAATGTTTGATTATATTGTGCTTACAATAAATTTTCCTCACATAAAACCACTGATTTGTTCTGCATTAGCAATTACGTATACCATCCAACTTCATATCACATACTTACTCTTAACGGAAAACTACACAAATCACATTATGGATTCAATGGCCCACAGGCCAAGAAATACAATTGCATTTAGTTTTGTTGGATCTTATGAATACCACATACATTTAAAAATTTTTCAAATGTTAAAATATTTTTGTAATCATTTACAATTATCTGTTTATGAGTCAACATATTAAAACACTAACCCCTTATTAGTTTCACAGCTTTCTTCAGTCGAACATGTAAATTTTGTCAAATATGTGCTTATGTATGTCAGTTCTTATCCTGGTGAATGAAGAGTGGGTGGACCATTCCTTCTTCCTCATTCTATTCGAAAATAAATGACAGATTTGCTTATTTGTATGTTGTCTTAGAGTTAGTATTTCTTACTAATATAATTAATAGTAGGAAGATTCATGAAATTCATATTTCTACAATACTACAACTCATTTATTTAAAGTACATAAAACTGGCATACACCATAATATGGAAACTCACCATTTCTGAAATAATGAAGACTTTATGCCCCTGTTTCCTATAGGAAAACATTTAATAAGAACAAGCAATTCTCAGGGTAACTAGACCTAACACCATCATTTCCTAAGGGATTCACAAATTGTATGATGCAGAGTGCTGTTTATAAAAATAAACATGAACATACAGAACTATTGAATACAAATTAACTTTAAGATAAATGTGTTATTCTACAAAAACCCTATTTGCCTTGGCTTGTATGCTTAAAAACATTTACTGTCAATCACAGGACCATGCCAACACATGGAGGCATTTCAAATGTGACTCCAGCTGCATAGCTATTTGTAAGGAAGAACGCTCACTTATTTTATTATTCTCTTAGAGGTCAGTCAACAGTTTCAAATTGTAATCATCAGAAAACTATTAATATCTAAAATTGTGTATGAATATTTTGTGATGTATTTTCAAAAAGCAGAAACTGCTCAATGTTTAAATTCTTTTATCACCCCTGGGATGAACTCCTCATAATGGAATTCCAGAATCAAAAATAAACCGTAATTTAAATAAAACTAAATAAATTCTCTATCTGGATTCAATCAATTCTCCACATTAAAGTATAAGCACACCTTTTTCTTTCATTCTTCACAACTGAGTGGATTTTCTTCAAATCTTCAGTCATTTGTAGCTTATAGATATTTTCTAAAGTTATATGCATCTTTTCTAATTTAAATCACTTTTCTTTATTTCTATTTTCATATGTGATAAATCACATCCACTTGCCTTTAGATTCTTATTTATTTTGGATACTTAATTCCAGTACATCCATTTTTATGAAAATGAACTGATTTTGCTCTTTTTTATGACGGTACTACACAATATATAGTCTTCATTTTTCTCATTTGCTGGCAGTCACTTAGGCTCAGCCCATGACATAGATATTGCTACAAACAACATTCACACATACCAGGGAAAGATAACTTAAACTGGTGGCCTTTTAAATTTTTTAGATAATGACCTTTTATTTATGTTAGTTCTTTCTTTAAAAGTGGTCAGCATCGCTAATTTTATACATTTTAGAGTTCCATGTATTTCTTTTAAAAATAATCAATGATTAATGTACAAGCAAAAGCAAAAACAAAAAATATCAAAAGAAGAAACAAGTTGCCAGTAATTATTATTTCTTCCCTTAACTCATAATTATAACATGGGTATTGTGCTTCAGATATTTTTGAAAGCTATATAGAAACCTGCTTGTCTAGAAACTGCATACATACACACACACACACACACACACACACACACACACGAAATTTTAATGGAGTTACTACATAAAGGGAAGAAAATGCCCAATCAGATATCTTATTCCTCTGGTACAAGGGATGTTTACATCTTCTTGAGTCATTAGCCAAAGGTATTCCATAGACTCAACCATTCAAGGCTATTGGTTACCCACCACCATCTGACAGTAAGGCCATATTGCTTGAAGACACCACCTACTCCATCAAGCATGGAGAGACTGAGTTAGTGTTCAACTAGAAATTTCACTCCTAAAAACTAGAGTTCATAGTATTGGAAAGTATTATAAACACCACTGGAGGAGAAAAGTTTCTATCAATATTGTCCAGATAAAACAGCAACCTCTCTGAAAGACTGGTATAGTAGTGGCATAAATATTATAAGAGTAACAAATCACCATTTTTTTATTTAAATTTCACTCTATGAGATGGAACTCATGTCTAGCATTGTTGATGAGGCCAACTTAAGATCATATAAGTCATAGGCCCTAAAGAGAAAACTACTAAAATTGTTTTGTTAGTTGAACATAGGAACAAAATGACCTCTAATGACATATGCTATATCCATAGATCAGTGAACTGGTCAACTTTTGTCACAGAAGGTTCTTCTTGTAGTAGGCAGTAATTAACACAGAGACATACAACTGGACAACATGCAGACAGTGAGAGACCTTACAGCAATTAGCACGTTAGAATAACTTTATCATACATCTCTAATGTATAGTTACTGGCTCCCTTGGGTGTATTCTTAGGAATGATATATGGGGTAATGTCAGGAGGAATCAACGAGAAGCTAAAAACTAGCAGGTAATCAGTCCACCATGGATTGGAAAGTTATGACAGATTCACTTCTTTAGGCAAGGCCAAGAAAATTACATTTTAAGAAAGAGTCCTGCTATTAAGACGCTATTACTGTAATTATTAAATATGTAATAATCACTAGGTATTAGCCCACACTTTTGAGCAAATTTCTGCAGAACAACAAAGATGTACTGTCTTGTAGTGATAGTATACAGACAAATAGATGATTTCTTATTCCCTAATGATGATCCTATAAGAATTCATAAAATTACATTAGTAATTATTAAGATCTTTTATAATAGGATTGCTATTAAGTCCTTTCTGATGTCAAAAATGTCAACTCTGCCAGTCTTCAAGTGTCACCAGTTAATTGCTTCTGAGAGAAAACAGGCATTTACAATTTAGAGCACATTCCAAGAGTTTGTAAAACAACCAAAAGTCATAAAAAAAGGAACTATTGATTTATTGTAGGTGCAAGGACAGAAGAAAGAAAATTAATTGGGTTTATCTCTTCAAAAACTTTGTCACACATCGATGCAAAAATACTCAAAAAAATTCTTGCCAACCAAATCCAAGAACACATCAAAACGATCATCCACCATGATCAAGTAGGCTTCATCCCAGGGATGCAGGGATGGTTCAATATACGGAAATCCATCAATGCAAACCACTACATAAACAAACTCAAAGAAAAAACCACATGGTCATTTCATTAGATGCTGAAAAACCATTTGACAAAATTCAGCATCCTTTCATGCTTAAAGTCTTAGAAAGAACAGGAATTCAAGGCCCGTACCTAAACATAGTAAAAGCAATATACAGCAAAACAGTAGCCAGCATCAACTAAATGGAGAGAAACTTGAAGCAATCCCACTAAAATCAGGGACTAGACAAGGCTGCCCCCTTTCTCCTTATCTTTTCAATATTGTACTTGAGGTACTAGCTCGGGCAATTCAACAACATAAGGAGGTCAAAGGAATACAAATTGGAAAGGAAGAAGTCAAACTATCATTATTTGCAGATGATATGATAGTCTACCTAAGTGACCCAAAAAAAACTTCACTAGAGAACTCCTACAGCTGATAAACAACTTCAGCAAAGTGGCAGGTTATAAAATCAACTCAAGCAAATCAGTAGCCTTCCTATACTCAAAGAATAAGCAGGCAGAAAAAGAAATTAGGGAAATGACACCCTTCACAATAGCCACAAACAGTATAAAGTATCTTGGGGTGACTCTTAACAAATATGTGAAAGATCTGTATGACAAGAACTTCAGGACTCTGAAGAAGGAAATGGAAGAAGACATCAAAAAAATGGAAAAACCTCCCATGCTCATGGATCGGCAGGATTAATATAGTTAAAATGGCCATTTTGCCAAAAGCAATATACAGATTCAACACAAGACCCATCAAAATCCCAACTCAATTCTTCACAGAGTTAGAAAGAGCAATTCTCAAATTCATCTGGAATAACAAAAAAACCCAGGATAGCTAAAACTATTCTCAACAACAAAAGAAATTCTGGGGGAATCAGTATCCCTGACCTCAAGCAATACTACAGAGCAATAGTGTAAAAAAAAAAAAAAAAAAAAAAACTGCATGGTATTGGTACAGTGACAGGCAGGCGGATCAATGGAACAGGATTGAAGATCCAGAAATGAACCCACACACCTATGGCCACTTGATCCTCGACAAAGGGGCTAAAAACATCCAATGGAAAAAAGATGGCCTTTTCAACAAATGGTGCTGGTTCAACTGGAGGTCAGCATGCAGAAGAATGCGAATTGATCCATCCTTGTCTCCTTGTACTAAGCTCAACTCCAAATGTATCAAGGACCTACACATAAAGCCAGACACTCTGAAGCTAATAGAAAAGAAACTGGGGAAGGCCCTTGAGGACATCAGTACAGGGGGAAAGTTCCTGAACAGAACACCAATAACTTATGCTCTAAGATCAAGAATTGACAAATGGGACCTCATTAAATTACAAAGTTTCTGTAAAGCAAAGGACACCATCAAATGGACAAATCAACAACCAACAAATTGGGAAAAGATCTTTACCAACCCTACATTAGATAGAGGGTTAATATCCAATATATACAAAGAACTCAAGAAGTTAGACCCCAGAAAACCAAATAACCCTATTTAAAAAATGGGGTACAGAGTTAAACAAAGAATTCTCACCTGAAGAACTTCGGATGGTGGAGAAACATCTTAAAAAATGCTCAACTTCATTAGTCATCAGGGAAATGCAAATCAAAATAACCCTGAGCTTTCACCTTACAACAGTCAGAATGGCTAAGATTAAAAACTCAGGAGACAGCAGGTGTTGGCCAGGATGTGGAGAAAGAGGAACACTCCTCCACTGCTGGTGGGGTTGCAAATTGGTACAACCACTCTGGAAAGCAGTCTGGCGGTTCCTCAGAAAACTGGGCACGTCACTTCCGGAAGATCCTGCTATACCACTCCTGGGCATATACCCAGAGGATTCCCCAGCATGTAATAAGGATATATGCTCCACTATGTTCATAGCAGCCCTATTTATAATATCCAGAAGCTGGAAAGAACCCAGGTATCCCTCAACAGAAGAATGGATGCAAAAAATGTGGTATATATACACAATGAAGTACTATTCAGCCATTAAAAACAATGAATTCATGAAATTCTTAGGCAAATGGATGGATCTGGAGAATATCATACTAAGTGAGGTAACCCAGTCTCAAAAGATCAATCATGGTATGCACTCACTAATAAGTGGATATTAGCCTGGAAAACTGGAATACCCATAACATAATCCACACATCAAATGAGGTACAAGAAGAACAGAGGAGTGGCCCCTGGTTCTGGAAAGACTCAGTGAAACAGTATTCAGCAAAACCAGAACAGGGAAGTGGGAAGGGGTGGGTAGGAGAACAGGGGGAGGGAAAGGGACTTATGTGACTTTCAGGGAGTGGGGGGCCAGAAAAGGGGAAATCATTTGAAATGTAAATAAAAAATATATCGAATAAAATAAAAATACATCGAAAAAACCTTAGTCACAAAAATTATAACTTTTAACTTTCAATGGACCTTTTGAGCTTGTGACAGATAACAAATGTTTAGCCAAATAATTACTCTTAAAGGATATGAATGTAAACAATCTCTATTGTAAACTTCTTATTCAATTTATGATTTGAACTTTTATGTAAACTTGTGATGAACTTCTTACTATGTGATCATGTATAAGTAAAAGATATATAAGTGCTGCGGACAAAGAGAGGAAAGAATCTTTTTCTTAGAGGATTATTTCTGGAGATCTTTTTCTTAGAGAACTTTTTAGATACAGAACTTAGAAATAAAGATTAAAATCATTTTTTAAAGTGTTCCTTTTTCTTCCTGCAGCTTCAATTGCCACGCTGGGAGTTAGAGCTATGGAAGTTCCTGTGGGAGAAGGGGCACAGGCTACCCCTCTGTTAGGCTGCCAGTGTTAATCACCTATGCCAGCAGTTTTTAACCCTCAGAATGAGCAAGAAAGTTTTTAGGACTTTTAAGAAGTTATCAGCAAACTTTCAGTAAATTAAGAGAGCTAGAACGTCCGGAGACCACCAGTCTTTAAAGCTACACCTGGGTCCTGCTCTGTGTCTCCCTTCAACCCATCCCAGGCCTGCCAGGCTCCCAGGAGGGTAAATATCTAATACTATTTATTGTGATTTTGAAGAGCTTCAATGCTGACTTCTATAGTGAATGTACTGATTTACATCTCTGCTGAGACTACATCAGGATTCCTTGTCCCTGCATTCTCACTGGCATTTACTAATTGTTATAGTTTTATACATAGGCTTATATTTCGTGCTGCTGTAACAAATTCTTTATAGATGAATGGAAATAGCAAAAGAAGAATGAAACCACGACGCCAAGGAAATGACACAAGCTCTGAACCTTGAAACTGTTGAAAATATCTTTTTTTTTTGACAGAGTAATTCAGGTGAATTTATTTATTTGATTTCTTTTTAATCTCTTTTATTAATTATTTTTATATGCTCCATATTTTATCCCCCACCCCACAAACCCTTGTCCACCCTAAGACTGTTCCACATCCTATACCTCCTTCCCTCCCCCCACTCGCACCCCTCACCTCCCCATCTCCCCACCCCCCAACTCCCAACCCCCATCTCCACGTGGATGTCCCCACCCTTCCACTCCACCTGACCTCCAAACTCCCTGAGGCCTCCAGTCTCTTGGTTAGGTGCATCATCCCTGAATGAACACAGATCCAGAAGCCCTCTACTGTATGTGTGGTAGGGGCCTCATATCAGCTGGTGTATGCTGCCTGTTTGGTGGTCCGGTGTTTGAGAGATCCTGGGAGTCCAGATTAATTTGCTGGTCCTCCTGCAGGGTCACCCTCAACTTCATTCAGCCTCCCCTAGTTCAACAGCAGGGGTCAGTTGCTTCTGTCCATTGGTTGGGTGCAAATATCTGCATCTGACTCTTCCAGTTGCTTGTTGGGTCTTCTGCAGTGCGGTCATGCTAGGTCCCTTTTTGAGTGCTCCATAGCCTCAGTAATAGTATCAGGCCTGGGACCTCCCCTTGTGCTGGATCCCACTTTGGCCTATCACTGAACCTTCTTTTCCTCAGGCTCCTCTCCATTTCCATCCCTGTAATTCTTTCAGACAGGAACAACTATGGGACAGACTTATAACTGTGGGATGGTCCCCATCTCTCTCATTTGATGCCCGGTCTTCCTGCTGGAGGTGGGCTCTTTAAGTTCCCTCTCTCTACTGTCCATCATTTTATCTAAGATCCCCTCCCCTTGAGTCCTGAGAGCCTCTCACCTCCCAGGTCTCTGGTGCATTCTGGGGGGTCCCCCAACTTCCTATTTCCCAAAGTTGCCTGTTTCCCTTTTTTCTGCTGGCCCTCAGGGCTTCAGTCCTTTTCCCTTATCCAGTACCAGATCAGGTTCCCCCCTACCCCCCCCACTCCCCAGACCCGTCCACTTTCCCTCACGGGCCCCTCACTTGTTGGCTTCATTTTCTACTTTTATGCTACACTGTGCGTGTGCATTATTTAGGATTTTATCTTTGCTTAATAATGTGAATTTCTCAGTTATTTACTTTATTCAATGTCCACAAGCGCTTGCTCTAAAATCTCTATTCTGATACTTTTTCCAAGAGAAACATATATAAGGGAATCTATAATATACAATTAATTGCTTCTCGGCCTTTTGGCTAAGATCAAGTATAGTATAATATACAATTATACATACATATATATATACATACATACATACATACATACATACATACAATTTTAAATAAACTGTGAAATATACTTTGATTTACTTTACTGTTTTTAGTAGCATGCTTAGTGGACCTGAGTTGTATTTGATCAAATTATATGTTAATTTTTAAATCTTTCAAATAGTAGTTAAAAAATACTTTATCATCAAATAGGTAAGAATTGATTGCAATGTCTAGGTAACATTCTTGCAGTGAAATATTGATATTAGGACTCATTTTAAAATAGACACTAAGGTTAAAATACTTTCAAATGACTTCAAATACATAGCATTCTTCATTCAAGTCCAATGTTCTCTCATGGCATAGAATATTGTCAAAATAAAACAATGCCTTAATTGGGCATTGTCCACATGTGTGTCTATTAGACTTGTTATGGAACTGGAAGATCTGACTTTTAAATAGTGACTTTTATTTTTTGAATTTTCCAAATGCTGTAGCACTTTTCAGTCCTATTAAAGTTAGTGTATTTTATTCTTTAAACATGAATTTTAATTATTTAAGTCAAAGCCTGTGAAGAGTACAATAAGTATGTTTTAAATAATCATAATACTAAAATTTCTGATTTATTGACTCATTTATTATTCCTAAAACTGTAAGAGTAAATGCTAACTCGTGAAAAGACTGAGAGACTTGCTCACCCCAACTCTATGCCATAATTCTAAAATGTATAATTGTTTACAAATAAATGTACCTCTTAGAATTAAAGCTATGTAAATACACATTAGATTAGTACATTTTGGATGTGAAAATCCATCAATGCATTATATTCCATCCCCTTTTAAAGTTTTATCTAGGTTTCTTCTTATAAGTACTTTAATTTTAATATTTACAGGGAACGATGTAATTATTCACTTTCCACCTATGGATCAGATCTTGGAAGGAGCACAAGAAGCACTGTAAAAAATAAATGCCTTAGTAGGTGTTGGTAAATGAGAACATCCCTCCCCCAGTAACACTTCTGTTATTTACATTTCAAATGTGATTCCACCCTGCCTCCCAGCCCTCAAATTCCCCTACACTGGGGCACTTCTGTACCAGTCTTCAAAAGCCAGAAAAACAGGCTTAAGGAAACTGCAAAGTTACTTGTTGTAAGTAGGTGATTTAATACCCAGATCTAGGGCTGTTGTAATATATTTTTATGTAAAAAAAAAAAAATTATAAGAACTCTGGATCGGATTCTTTTGTCAATTAAATGAATTTGATACAAATACTAAAAATTCATAGACTTCTAGACTATTAAGTTATTCCAATAATATACTTGAAAATAAAGATTATGTCCAAGCATTTAATTCATCTCTTTAGGGCCAGAATGTTAAATGATTTAAGTTATTTATTAATTAAAGATTTGTTTGTTTGGTATATAAGTGCTCTGTCTGCCTGTATACCTGCAACCCAGAGAGCATCAGATCTCATTATGGAAGGTTGTCAGCTGCCATGTGGCTGCTGGGATTTGAACTCAGAACCTCTGGAAGAGCAGTCAGTCACTAATAATTTATTAAAGGCTTTAACAACAGAGCCATCTCTCTCCAGGACATGGGTTATGCTATTAACATCTCATTTCAAAATAAAAAATAAAAGTCTCATTTCCTTCCCCCATTTCATCAAAAAACTACTTCCTACTTACCTTCTAAAGAATCTGAACAATTCAAAATAAAAATGAACAATATTATTTATTCAATATCATAATTACAATAAATTTTCTGGGTTTTCATCATGAAAATATCCTCAAATCATGCCCTTTCCAAGTCTCTCTAATAAAATGAATAACAATGACTCTGCAATAAACTAGGTAAAGTATGGGTGGTTTATATAAATATATAGGAGGAAGCAATACCGACAGTTATATTAGACTGAAAAGTTAAAGAATGCTCTTTTAAGAGATACATTACGGAGTTTGACTAATTGCATTTTATTTTAGTATTTGTGTTTGAATATTGTTAGTAATATTACATGAGAAATGGGGGGTTATTTTCCTGCTTGAGATATTGACTTTGAAAGGCCAGATTTTTCTCAACTTTCTGTACATTTATCTATTTTTTCTTCAGTCAAATCTCATTAGATAAGTTATTAGAAAAATTGCACAAAGCACATTGCCAAACACATTTTATTAATCACATTGCTTTGATTCTTTGCACATGCAAATTTTAAAGTCATTCATATTTTTGGTGATTGAAGAGTAGGAAAGAATAATTATTTAATTCAAAGCATGAGTAATATCTAGCTCAGTCTCAAATTTCAAATTGTAAAAAACAATACTCTATATGCAGGAAGTTGGTTAGGGAGATGGAGAGGATTAGGGATGAGTTGGGTGAGGAGAAAGAGTATGATCAAAATATATCATGAGAAAAATACTAACATACTGAAATAAGTAAACAATAAAAAATAAATATATTCTTATACCAGTATACTCTCACTGCACAATCTAGATCATGCAACAGGGAAAACTAAGGGAAAGCAAGATAATTAAGTCTCATTTAATACTAAATATATTTTTTAAAAATAATGCTAGTAGAGAAACAAGAATTGAATTATAAGGATAACTTTCACAAAAAATGTTAGAAAAAATAATAACTAATACCTCATGACAGTTTATTTAACTTATATACCGATAAACTGTAGATTCCCTAATGTATGCTTCATTTAACATAAATGAATTCTTATTTTGACAGCATATTCAAAGCACTAATAAGTTATTAAAGGCTTTGTTCATTTCAGTTATCAAAGGCTTGTTTATTTTATTTCATTTAATCATTCTAAAATATTTGTCAAACTTTTATTCTTATTCTAAATTAGAGCATTGAGGGTCAATTTGGCAGTTTTCATTAATTTATACAAATGTCAAATGTTAGATATCAACAGATTACCTACAATTAAAGAAGATTTTTTCAAAAGAGCACTAAAAGCCCATCAAATACAGAATGAGAATTGTGAAGATAATGAATCTCTGCTTTTAATCAACAGAAAATATATAAATTGGCATAAGCAGTCATAATACATTTCAAAATGTAATTACAGTAAAGCTTTTTTAAAAATTTATTTTATTAGATATTTACTTTATTTACATTTCAAATGATATCCCTTTTCCTCATTACCCTTAGAAAACCACCTAACCCATCCCCCCTTCCCCTGCTTAGCAACCACCACACCCTTCTTTCCTGACATGGCATTCATTCCCCTATACAGGGTATCAAGCCTTCACAGGATCAATGGCCTCTCCTCTCATTAATGTCTGAAAAGGCCATCCTCTGCTACATATGTAGCTGGAGCCATGGGTCCCTCCATGTATATTCTTTGGTTGGTGGCTTATTCCCTGGGAGCTCTGGGGGTACTGGTTGGTACATATTATTGTTCCTCATGAATTAATTGTTTTTAATAGCTGAGTAGTACTCCATTGTGTAAATATACCACATTTTCTGTATTCATTCCTTTGATGAGGGACATCTGGGTTCTTTCTGTGTTCTTGCTATTATAAGGCTGCTATGAACACAGTGGAGCATGTGTCCTTATTACATGTTAGAGCATCTTCTGAGTATATGCCCAAGAATGGTATAGCTGGGTCCTCAGCTAGTACAATGTCCAATTTTCTGAGGAACTGCCAAACTGACTTCTAGAGTGTTTTACTAGCTTACAATCCCACCAACAATGAAGGAGTGTTCCTCTTTCTCCATATCCTCTCCAGCATCTGCTATCCCTTGAGTTTTTGATCATAGCCTTTCTGACTGGTGTGAAGTAGAATCTCAGGGTTGTTTTGATTGGTATTTCCCTGATGATTATGAATGCTGAACATTTTTTTAGGTGTTTCTCAGCCATCTGGTATTCCTCAGTTGAGAATGCTTTGCTTAGCTCTATACCCCATTTTAATAGGGTTATTTGGTTCTTTGGAATCTAACTTCTTGAGTTCTTTGTATATATTGGATATTAGTCTTCTATCAGATGTAGGACTGGTAAACATCTTTTCCCAGTTTGTTGGTAGCCGTTTTGTCCTATTGACAGTATCCTTTGCCTTACCAAAAGTTTACAATTTTATGAGGTCCCATTTGTCAATTCTTGACCTTAGAGGATAGGCTATAGGTGTTTGGTTCAGGAAATTTGCCCATGTGTCCATGTGCTCCAGGTTCTTCCCCACTTTCTCTTCTACCAGATTCAGTGTATCTGTTTTTATGGGGAGGTCCTTGATCCACTTGGACTTGAGTTTGTACAAGGAGATAAGAATGGATCAATTTGCATCTTTCTACATGTTGACTGCCAGCTGAACCAGCACAATTTGTTGAAAATGCTACCTTTTGACAGTCACCACAGAAGGATGCTGCTTCTGGTGGTTCACAGAGGAGAAGTGGCTGCTCTCTCAATGGAATAGCAAGAAAGACATGGAACACAGGAGTCCTGGGAAGCAGTTCTATTCAGCAGAAAGGTCACCCTGTGACTGAAGGCTGCAAATCCACACAAAAGGCAGCTCCCTGCCTGGGCTGGGACTTGGGAGGGAGGGGGGTGGTGATGAATGTCACAGCTCCTAAAAATGGAGCAGCTGGCTTTGTTCATGATAAAGATGTCAGGGATGCTCTTTTAATACATGTAGCTATTAAACCTTTGCTTCAAGGTTCATATAAGAAAAAAAAAAAGAAAAAAAAAGAAAATGCTACCTTTTTTCCACTAGATGCTTTTAGCTCCTTTGTCAAATATCAAGTGATAGATAAGTGGGTTCATTTCTGGGTCTTCAATTCTATTCCATTGATCTATCTACAAGTCTTTGTATCAATACCATGCAGTTTTTATCACTATTGCTCTGTAGTATAGCTTGAAGTCAAGGACGGTGATTCTGCCAGACATTCTTTCGTTGTTGAGAATAGTTTTAACTATCCTGGGTTTTTTTGTTATTTCAGATAAATTTGGAAATTGGTCTTTCTACCTCTATGAAGAATTGAGTTGAAATTTTGATGGGGATTGCATTGAATCTGTAGATTGCTTTAGACAAGATGACCATTTTTACTATATTAACCCTGCCAACCCATAAGCATGAAAGATCTTTCCATCATCTGAGATTTTCTTCAATTTCTTTCTTCAGAGAATTGAAGTTCTTCTCATATAGATCATTCACTTGCTTGGTTAGAGTCCCATCAAGGTATTTTATATTATTTGTGACTATTGTGAAGGTTGTCATTGCCATAATTTCTTCCTCAGCCTCTTTATCTTTGAGAATAGGAAGGTCACTGATTTGTTTGAGTTAATTTTATATCCAACCACTTTGCTGAAGTTCTTTATCAGGTTTAGGAATCCTCTGGTGGACTTTTTGGTGTCACTTAAGTATACTATGTTATTATCTGTAAATAGTGATACTTTGACTTCTTCCTTTCCAATTTGTATCCCTTTGACCTCCTTTTTTGTCTATTTGCTCTGGCTAGGACTTTGAGTACTATATTGAACAGGTATGAAAAAAAAATGGGAAGCTATGTCTAGTCCCTGATTTCAGTGGGATTGCTTCAAGTTTCTCTCCGTTAGGTTTCATGTTGGCTACTGGTTTGCTGTATATTGCATTTACTATGTTTAGGTATGGGCCTTGAATTCCTGATCTTTCCACGACTTTTATCATGAAGGAGTGTTGGATTTTGCCAAATGATTTCTCAGTATCTAATAAAATGATCATGTGGTTTTTTTCATTGAGTTTGCTTATATAGTGGATTCCATTGATGGATTTCTGTATATTGAGTCATCCCTACATCCCTAAGATGAAGCCTATTTGATCAGAGTGGATGATTATTTTGATGTGTTCTTTGGTCAGTTGGCAAGAATTTTATTGAGTATTTTTGTATTGATATTCATAAGGGAAATTGGTCTAAAGTTCTCTTTCTTTGTTGGGTCATTGTGTGGTTTAGGTATCAGGGTAATTGTGGCCTCATAGAACTAATTGGATAGTGTTCCTTGTGTTTATTTATATTTTGTAAAATAGTTTGATAACAAAATAGTTAAAATACCAAAAGTATTGGTATTTTGTCTTTTTTGAAGGTCTGATAGAACTCTACATTAAACCCACCTGGTTCTGGGCTTTTTTTTCAGGGGGGTGTTTGGGAGGCTATTAATGAATGCTTCTATTTTTGGGAGGTTATGAGACTGTTTAGATCATTTATCTGATTCTGATTTAACTTTGGCACCTGGTATTTTCTGTCTAGAAAATTATCCATTTCATATAGATTTTCCAGTTTTGTTTAGTATAGGCTTTTGTAGTAGGATCTGATAATTTTTTTTTCCTCAGTATCTGTTATTATATCTCCCTTTTTATTTCTGATTTTGTTGAATTGTATACTCTCTCTGCATCCTCGGATTAGTTTGGCTAAGGGTTTATCTATCTTATTGGTTTTTTCAAAGAACCAGCTCCTGATTTGGTAGATTCTTTGTCTAGTTCTTTTTGTTTCTACTTGGCTGATTTCAGCCCTGAGTTTGATTATTTCCTGCTGTCTACTCCTCTTGGATGTATTTGCTTCTTTTTGTTCTAGAGCCTTCAGATGTGCTGTCAAGTTATTAGTGTATGCTCTTTCCAATTTCTTTTTGGAGGCACTCAGAGCTATGATTTTTCCTCTTATCACTGCTTTCATTGTGTCCCATAAGTTTGGGTATGTTGTGCTTTCATTTTCATTAAATTCTAAAACGTCTTTAATTTCTTTCTTTCTTTCTTCCTTGACCAAGTCATCGTTGAGTAGAATGTTGTTCAGTTTTCATATGTATGTGAGTTTTCTGTTGTTTTTGTTGTTATTGAAGACAAGCCTTAGTCCATGGTGATCTGATAGAGTGCATGGGATTATTTCAATCTTCCTTTATCTGTTAAGGTCTGTTTTGTGACCCATTATATAGTCAGTTTTGGAGAAGGTACTGTGAGGTGCTGAGAAGAAGGTATATTCTTTTGTGTTACGATAAAATGCTTTATAGATGTCTGTTAAATTGATTTGATTCATAACTTCTGTTAGTTTCACTGTGTCTCTGTTTCCATGATCTGTCCATTGATGAGAGTGGGGTATTGAAGTCTCCCACTATTATTGTGTGAGGTGCAATGTGTGCTTTAAGCTTCAGTAAAGTTTCTTTTATGTGGGTGCCCTTGCATTTGGAGCATAGATTTTCAGAATTGAGAGCTCATCTTGGTAGATTTTTTCCTTTAATGAATATGATGTGTCCTTCCTTATCTTTTTTGATGACTTTAGGTTGGAAGTTGATTTTATTCAATATTAGAATGGCTACACCAGCTTGTTTCTTGGGACCATTTGCTTGTAAAATTATTTTCCAGCCTTTTACTCTGAGGTAGTGTCTGTCTTTGTGCCTGAAGTACAGTTCCTATATGCCCCAAACTGTTGGGTCCTGTTTATGTATCCAGTCTGTCAGTCTATGTCTTTTTATTAGAGAACTGAGTCCATTGATATTAAGAGTTATTAAGAAAAGTGATGATTGCTTCAACTTATTTTTATTATTAGAGGTAGAGTTATGTTTGTGTGGCTCTCTTCTTTTTGGCTTGTTAAAAAAGGATTGTTTTCTTGCTTTTGCTAGGCTGTAGTTTCCTCCCTTTTGTTGGTGATCTCCATTCATTATCCTTTGAAGGATTGGATTTGTGGAAAGATAATGTGTAAATTTGTTTTTGTCATGGAATACCTTGATTTCTCCCTCTATGGTAATTGAGAGTTTGCTGGGTCGGCATTTTTGTTTCCTTAGAGTCTGTATGATATTTGCCCAGGATCTTCTGGCTTTCATAGTTTCTAGCAAGAAGTCTGGTGTAATTGTGATAGGTCTGCCTTTATATGTTACTTGACCTTTTCCCTTACTGCTTTTAATATTCTTTCTTTGTTTAGTTCATTTGGTGTTTTGATTAAGGAGGAATTTCTTTCCTGATCCAATCTATTTGGAGTTCTCTAGGCTTCTTGTATGTTCATGAGCATCTCTTTCTTTAGGTTAGGGAAGTTTTCTTCTATAATTTTGTTGAAGACATGTATTGGCCCTTTAAGCTGTAACTCTTCACTCTTTTCTATATCTATAATCCTTAGGCTTGGTCTTCTCATTGTGTCCTGGGTTTCCTGGATGTTTTGGGTTAGGAGCTTTTTGTATTTTGCATGTTCTTTGACTGTTGTGTTGATGTTTTCTATGGTATCTTTTGTACCTGAGATTCTCTCTTCTATCTCTTATATTTTGTTGATGCTTGCATCTACAACTCCTGACTTCTTTCCTAGGTTTTCTATCTCCAGAGTTGTTTCCCTTTGTGATGTCTTTATTGTTTCTACTTCCATTTTTAGATCTTGGATGGTTTTGTTCAATTCCTTCACCTGTTTGGATGTGCTCTCCTGTATTTTTTTGAGTTATTTATATCTTTCTTGAAGTGCCCTATCAGCATTATGAGCTGTGATTTTAAATCCAAATCTTGCTTTTCCAGTGTGTTGGTATATCCAGGACTTGCTGTTGTGGGAGAACTGGGTTTGGATGGTGCCATGTCACCTTCATTTCTGTTGGTAATGTTCTTGCATTTGCCTTTCACCATCTGGTTATCTCTGGTGTTAGCTGGTCCCTTTGTCTCTGGCTTGTCCCTCCTATGAGCCTGCATGCCTCTCTCAGTACCCCTGGGAGACCAGATCTACCCTGGCAAAGAGGGCTGTGGCTCAGCCCAGCTTCTGGGTGCAGATGGAGCCCAAAAGGACCCTGTCCCAACTGCTCTGTCACTCCTGTATTCCCTGAGCTCCTGGCCATTACCTGCCTTGCACAATCACAGGAGAGAAAATGGTGGTCTCACCTCCAAATCTGGGAGTCAAAGCATGCCCTGGAGACCAGTTCTCTCCTGATAGGACTGGAACACAGATGACTGTGAAGCAGCCCAGCTCCTGGGTTCAGATCTACAGTAAGTTTTAAATTTAACAAAGTTGAGCTCTGAATTGATGTTTAACTTTTAGCGACTTCCACTTCCCTCTTCACGATCAGCTCACCTGTGATTACATATAGCTTCTCAGGACAGCTAGAAGAGCGGATGCATCATCCATTGCTATATCTTTAAAAATCCCCTCCCCCAGGAAACGAGTTTGGGATTCATTGTAAATGTTTTCATCTACATTTTCTCATGTTATCCAAAGTGAGTTTATTCTTTTGATTGCTGAGAGATAAGAAAGAGTGAAGGTGGACCATTTCAGGAGATGCTTTAAAATAATCATGATTCATTCATTATCTCATGTCACAATGAATACTTAGAATTTTATCTGCAGCTGGCTCAAGGGCCCAATTCACTGAATCAAAATTACCAGCAAGGGAATGTACACAAAACCCAAGAGAATATCAACCATAATTGCATTAGTATCAAAACAAAAGAAAGAAGCTTGAGGACACTGTCCAGTCCTAATACACACATACACTCTACACTCTGGACATAATTTATTCTTAATTATCTGGGGATTGATTAAATTTGAGTGACCTTTGCAGAAAAGCAAAGGATGCTTTGTTAAGAGGAGTAGTTAATTTTATTCATCTGCACATCTCAAGGGCACAGAGAAGATAAACAATTAAAGTGTTTTAATTATAGATAATAGATAACTACGTATAGACATCTTTATATATCAGCAAACTTTATTTCTGGTGAGAGTATAACATGTTGCATCCATTATGGAAATCAATATGGAGTTTCTCAAACTCAAAATTTTAGTTTCTCAAAAAACTAAAATTAAAACTAGCACATGACTCAACCATACAATTCCTGGGCATATACCCAAAGGACTCTAAATACTACCACAGAGGTTCTTTAGCATTCATGTTATTTTTGCTAAATTCATAATTTCAAGAAAATGGAACTGACTTAGTTGTTCAACAGGAGATGAATGTATGGTATACTCACAAAATTGAATTTTATTTAACCATAAATTAAAAAGCAAATAATAAAACTTTATAGGAAAATAACTTGACCTGGAAATTACTATGTTGAATAAAGTAACTCAGGCTCAGGAAAAAAGCAAAACTTAATTGTTCTCAGGTATATCCTATTTTAATTTTTATATGTGCAGATGTCTAGGGTATATATATATATGCATATGTATTACAGACCATGGGTCTGCTGTGGGGTAACCAGGGTCCTCTGGTCCAGGAAAGCACAGGTCCGGCTGAGATGACAGACAGAACAAACCACACACACAGAGGCCGTTTGAACCGAATGTATTCTGGAGCTCTGAGGCAAGGATTTTTATACAGGAAGAGTTGGTGTTACCATTTCAAAAGATGTAGCCAGTGAGGCAGGCACAATTATCATAGCCATTTGGTACAAGGAAATCAGGTACAAAGTTTCTCAAGTAACAGATATAGAAGATCAATTTACAGATGCCATCAAACCTCCTGATTAGAATACAGAGTCACTTATAGTTTACAGTAAACCTTCAAAGAGTTTGAAGTTTCTTATACCACCTGGGTCTTAACAAGTTCTTGTGAGAAATCCTTATCTAACATTTAGCCTTCTATCTTGTGAAACAAAACTTCCTGACTAAATCAATGCTTTCAGTACCAGAGTTCCAGAGCCATCTTCATACACATACGCACAGCCATAAAAACCTGCATGTGGTTGGAAGGTAGTAATTATGTAAACAACTATGAAGCAAGGCATTGAAATTCTGAAAAGGGGGTTTGGCAGTCAGTGAGTTGACTTCAAAGACCGGATTATCAGCCAGGCCTTAGGAATCCCAGTGAAGAGAGAAAAGGAGGAAGTCAGGGCAAACTGCTACTTGGGAACTAAGGGCTCATTTTAAATAGCCAGAAAGTAAGAGAGTACAGTAAATTGCCAGGTGAGATTATCAGCTTCCACAGCTTCCAGAGAGTTCCGTTCTTCCCAGGAGGCATTTCTTTTCCGCCTCTGTCTGTAAAATATCATTTTTACAGACATCACTGGGCCACTGCAGCACATACGCATATATATATATATATATATATATATATATATATATATATATGCATGTATATATTCATATGTGACTGTGAGTGTGCATCTATGCCATATAATTAGAAAGATACCACAGGGGGTAAAAAAAAGAGGTTTTAAAGACACAGAAGATGAAAGAATATATATATGACATTAAAGCAAAAGAGACTAGAGGTAGGGAAGGATGGTTAGAGAAGGTTGAGGTTAGTTGGGACAGAAGTAGGAAGGAAGATAAAAATGCAATTATATATGAAAATACCAAAATGAAACCAGTTACTGGTATTCTAATTTTTAAAATGAAGCATCAAATAGAATATATTAGCTAAAAAATTAAAATTCAAACTAACACATATTTATGAGATATTAAGTGTATATACAATAGTATATAGTAGTATAAAGGGACATAGAGAAAGGTAATTGTAATTCCCATTTGATTACTCTTCTCTTTACATTTTAAATTAGCCAATTTAATGTTCTGTAATATGGCCTATGTGACACTTTGTCTATATTTTTGCTTGTATATAGAGATAGATAGATAGATAGATAGATAGATACCAAATTTATTTTAAATATATATGATACACACACACATATATACATATATAAACATACATATATATATATATACATATATATATTACATCTGTGTGTGGTCCTCACACAATAAGAGTTTAGCATATTATATGTTTTAAAATGTTTATATTTTCTGCCTGCCTGTACAAGTGCTACAGTTGTGGCTGCTGTGGCACATGTGCATCAGGAGGTGGCAGAGAGGAGAGAGGCTATTTCTATACCCAGTGTTCTGGTCTAAGAACATCTAAATGATTAATAGCCTAACATTCCTTGAAAAAAACAAAGCAAGCCTGAGACAACTACCAGTCCAGCACTAGGAGGCTCCCACGGAGGTATAGCCTGAGATGACCGCCAGGCCCTTACAGCTTCCAGGACCAGGAGCAAGCTGAAGACTAGAAGAATCCTGAGACTAAGAGCTCGCTCAGATGGGAGTGAGCCCGAGACAGGAGACTCGCCCATGGGGTCACTTGGGCGGGCCAGGTGAAGAGTGAGCCTGAGATGACCATCAAACTGGCCTGGGCAGGAGGCCTGGGCAGGAGGCTAGTCTGAGACAGACCACCAGTTGGCCACTATGAAAACCGAGGTAGAGTCTGGGCCAAAGCATGCCCAAGATGGCCCCTATCATGCACCATAATGCTCGAACAGTGCATAGCACTCCTGAGATCACTCCTGAGATGATCCCAATCACTCAGAAACCATATGGACCACTAAGAGGAGCAAGTAGTGATGGAAAAATGGAAGAGAAACAAAAGGGTGTTGGCACTGTGACGACAGGCAAAACCGGAGACTCGAGGGTAGTGAGGGGCACCCTGATATGAGTAGCCAGTTATGCCACCTGGGGCCATGGTGGGGTCCTGGCCTGTGCTGCCACATCTGGGTCCCAGGCCCTGAAGCAGCAGAGGTCTGTTATCACCAAAGGTCAGGTAGATGTACCTGGTCTGGGTTGCCACCTAGGGACATGTCAGTGTCTGGGGGACTATGCATAAGTGGCCACAACCCTAACCTGGGCATCATGGGAGAGCTGGCCCTAGCCCTAGCTAACTTCAGTATTCAGGAGAGCCCCTGAGAGCACATGGCAAGAGTTGTAAGTGAGCCAAGCTCTGAGGATATGAGTGTGAGAGAGTGGTCCTACCACTCATCTGGGCATTGGTATCAATGAGAGAGAGATACCTTCATGCCCCCATTGACACCTACAGCAGGAAGGAGAGCTGGCCCTGGGGTTATCAGAGCAGGAGAGCTGACCCTGCACCCCACATTGGAAGCACAGTAGAGCTTGCCTTGGATGTGGAAGTTGTGGGTGAGGCAGCCTGTGTTTCTGAGTTTGAGAAAGCTGGTCCTCTTTGAGAAACCTCGTCCTCCTCCTCCTCCTCCTCCTCCTCCTCCTCCTCCTCCTCCTCCTTCTTCTTCTTCTTCTTCTTCTCTCTCTCTCTCTCTCTCTCTCTCTCTCTCTCTCTCTCTCTCTCTCTGCCTCTACTACCCTCTTAACTCCCCTCCCCATGCCCTGAATAAACTCTATTCTATACTGTACCATCTGTGGCTGGTCCCTCAAGGAGATGGGATGCCTTGGCATGAGCCACTGAAACATCCCCTTCCCCATACTTTACCACCCCTCCATAAAACATATCCCTTCTCTCTTTATCTTTTTAAAAACACATCACCCAGTGTAATGAGAGTGGGAAAACTAACATGTCCCTCACCATCTGCAATGCTTGGGAGAGAGGGCCCTTCCCCTTGCTTGGGCAGCATAGTAGCACTGGCCCAGATGGCAAAGTTGTGGGTGAGCTGTCCTGAGGGTATGGGAGTGGGGAAGCCAGTGAGCTGACCAGCTCAGATTCCTCTCAGGCCTAGATCCAGGACTTTGAGTTGGACCAACACAACATCTACTGCATTGCTGGAGTACTGTAGTGCATGAAGAGGCCAGCTCTATAGATCTAAAACTGTAAAATCTCCATGACACAAGGCACACAACAGAATATCTGAGAGAAGGCCCAGTGAGGTTCCAGTACTGATAGAATAGCAAAAGCCAGAGACCTCATACAAGACCAGTCACTGAAAAGAGTATTTGCAAGAAAATAATGTATAAACAAAGGGTATACCATGAGACACAGTGTGACACACTACAACTTCCACAATGAGATTTTGTTCTCTTTGGTTTGGGGAAAGGTTGCAGGGGTGGATTGTAGGTGCAAGGGGAGGGGGAGATGAGGGGGATTGGAGTGCATGGATGTTATGCCCACAAGGGACTTATAAAAAGTTTTATTTTTAAGTGACATGACTACCTGGGCATAGAAACCCAGAAGAAGTAATTCTTTAGAATCATGAGTTGAATACAAAAGTCCCTCAAAGGCAATCTATTTTCCAAAAGAGATATTGAGTGTATTTTATTATTTATTTTCTCTGTTCATCAATTGCTTTTGTCTTGTTTAATATTAAGTATTATTTCTGGATACTAATCAGAAACTTTTAAATTTTTTTCTTTTATTGCACAAATAATGGGTTTCATCATGGAAGTTTCGTGTGTGTGTGTGTGTGTGTGTGTGTGTGTGTGTGTGTGTGATTATTCATGATTCTCACTCATTCCCCTCTAATTCTCATTTCACTCCCCTGTTATCCTCTAGTCCCATGCTACCCTACCATTTCCCAAGAGAGTCTTCCTTCAGCTTGCATGTCCCATGTACCATGGTCCTCTCATTTCTGTTCTAGTTTACTTTTCAAATATGAACAATCAGTAGGAAAGTAGATGTATGGATAGCCTTTAAGTCAAGAAGCCCTCGCAATTTCAGTTACAGCAGGGGAACTTCAGAATACCATGGCTGTTAAATCATTCTTTTTTATATCAATCCAGGTTTGGAGAACAGTGTATTTTAACCAGAATAGTGCAGCAGGTATAGAAACAAAGAGTTTTTATGAATAGAAGGTCATCAGCATATGCAGTGTGTATAGTCCTATTCTGGAAATCCTGTGAGTATAGGATGCTTTGTGTAATTATATCCACATGTGTAAAACCATAAGTGTACACAAAATACATTTCCTTCTTTCAACAAAAGATGCAAATGTTTATCACTAGATTCCTGGAGGCATGTTTATAGTATGTTTAGTATAATCCTAAATGCAATTGCATATATATATGCATTATATTATATATATTATATATATGCATATATATATAATGTGTGTATACACATATACATACACACACATAAACATCACACATATACACATTCATACACACATGTGCACACATGCACACAAACATGCATGTAAATATATACACATACATATGCACACATACATACACATATATGTATACACACATACACACATGCACACACATGCATGCACATATACACACATGCATACACATATATGTATAGACACATGTACACAGACACACACATACATACACATATGCACACATACATGAACACACATATACACATGCATACACACATGTTCACACATGCATGCACACACAACACACACATATATACACATATGCACACACATACACACACATGCTGTATCTTTGTGTCCTCTTTTTTATTTTTGTGCTGAACATGTGCTTGGTTGTATGGTCTTCTCTCTAGGGTTACCAATACACCAAGAGGCATTGTTTCCTTGTAGTCAGACAATGCCTCTGGCTTTTACAATATTTCCTCCCTGTCTCCCACAATGATCTCTGAGTCTTGGAAAGATAGTATGCCATACAGATTTTCTGTTCAAAACTAAGCATTCAGCATTCTCCTATTATTGGCACCTTGAACTGCTGTGGGTCTCTGTGTTGATCATTATCTCTTGCAAAATGAAATTTCTTTGATGAGAATTTATCATTTCACCACTCTATGGTTATTATGATCTCACTAGGAGTAAATTTGCTGTTCTGTTCATTTAGCAGAACCATAGTACTCGTTTCTTCCCTGAGGCCTAATTATAAATTCTTGACAATCAAAGTGGTACCAGGTATGGTTTTCAACTTGTGGAGCAGGATTTAAGTCCAACCAGAAAGTATTTGGTTGTTTCCATTACATTTATAATATTGTCCCATAACTGAACATGTCTTGCCAAGGTGGTAATTGTTATAGCTCACAAGGTTCACAGCTAGGTAGGACTCGTAATTAATTTGTTCCCAGGACTGGGATTAGGACCATACTGAAAACTATCCAATGGGCATGAGGCTTACAGGTGAGAAGAAACTCGACTTCTTTTATTTTGTGACTCAAACATGTGGTGTTTACATCAATAGGGATCACAACTGTGTAAGGCACAGATGATGCACAGTAGGACACCTGTACAAGGCTTGGATGATACACACCAAGACAGCTGTATAAGGCACAGATCATGCATACTAAGACAGCTGTGTGAGGTGTGGATGAAGCACGCAAGGGTGTTTTAGGAGATTCTAGCACAGCCTATGCCTGTAAATGTGAAAACATCATTTAAGGAGTGAGCAAAGGTGCCCTATAGGGTGGAGAAAGACACTCCAGGAAGCCACACCTAATTAAATGAGCATGCCAGTGCTAGAAGTAGGTTGTCCTCTGTGAGTCATTGCTGAAAGGGTCCCTTGAGCCTCCCTGACATAATATGGTGTCATAGTTGTTAACTGTGTGTTAGAACTAAATTGTAAGAGCTATTTATTTCTCAAGACAAAGGACAGTTTGGTTTCAGAAACTAGAAAAATCAAGCTGGACTGGTCCAGACACATTCCCTCCCTGTTGAACATCTTTCACAATGATGGAAGAACTGTGCAAGCTGTTGGGAAGAATGATAACCACATTTCTATTCAGCTATTGATCCTGTATGCTATATTGTAGAAGTGCCAAGCAAGGAATACCAGCTATAGCAACAGGGGCATGGACAAAAATCTCATGGTGGTTGAAATTTCAGTCACCAGTGAGAAAATAACTGCTATTGGTTTGATAATATAAAGCATCTATCACACTACTTTCTGAATATTTCTGTTTTTGCACACTTATTACTTCTGTTAGCCTTGGTTTTGAAAAAGAGGTGGAAGGATAGCTAAAACTATTCTCAACAACAAAAGAAATTCTGGGGGAATGAGTATCCCTGAACTCAAGCAATACTACAGAGCAATAGTGTTAAAAACTACATAGTATTGGTACAGGGACAGGCAGGCAGATCAATGGAACAGGATTGAAGATCCAGAAATGAACACACACACCTATGGCCATTGGTTCCTCAACAAAGGGGCTGAAAGCATACAATGGAAAAAAGATGGCCTTTTCAACAAATGGTGCTGGTTCAACTGGAGGTCAGCATGCAGAAGAATGGGAATTGATCCATCCTTGTCTCCTTGTACTAAGCTCAACTCCAAATATATCAAGGACCTACACATAAAGCCAGACACTCTGAAGCTAATAGAAAATAAACTGGGGAAGACCCTTGAGGACATCGGTACAGGGGGAAAGTTCCTGAACAGAACACCAATAACTTATGCTCTAAGACCAAGAATTGACAAATGGGACCTCATTAAATTACAAAGTTTCTGTAAAGCAAAGGACACGATCAAAAGGACAAATCGTCAACCAACAAATTGGGAAAAGATCTTCACCAACCCTACATTAGATAGAGGGCTAATATCCAATATATACAAAGAACTCAAGAAGTTAGACCCCAGAAAACCAAATAACCCTATTTAAAAATGGGGTACAGAGTTAAACAAAGAATTCTCCCCTGAAGAACTTTGGATGGTGGAGAAACATCTTTAAAAATGCTCAACTTCATTAGTCATCAGGGAAATGCAAATCAAAATAACCCTGAGATTTCACCTTACAACAGTCATAATGACTAAGATTAAAAATTCAGGAGACAGCAGGTGTTGGCCAGGATGTGGAGAAAGAGGAACACTCCTCCACTGCTGGTGGGGTTGCAAATTGGTACAACCACCCTGGAAATCAGTCTGGCGGTTCCTCAGAAAACTGGGCACCTCACTTCCAGAAGATCCTGCTATACCACTCCTGGGCATATACCCAGAGGATTCCCCACCATGTAATAAGGATACATGCTCTACTATGTTCATAGCAGCCCTATTTATAATTGCCAGATGCTGGAAAGAACCCAGGTATCCCTCAACAGAAGAGTGGATGCAAAAAATGTGGTATATCTACACAATGGAATACTATTCAGCAATTAGAAACAATGAATTCATGAAATTCTTAGGCAAATGGATGGAGCTAGAGAACATCATACTAAGTGAAGTAACCCAGACGCAAAAGGTGAATCATGGTATACACTCACTAATAAGTGGATATTAACCTAGAAACCTGGAATACCCAAACATAATCTACACATCAAATGAGGTACAAGAAGAAAGGAAGAGTGGCCCCTTGTTCTGGAAAGACTCAGTGAAGCAGTATTCAGCAAAACCAGAACAGGGAAGTGGGAAGGGGTAGGTGGGAGGACAGGAGGAGAGAAGGGGGCTTACGGGACTTTCTGGGAGTGGGGGGGCTAGGAAAGTGGAAATAATTTGAAATGTAAATAAAAATATATCGAATAAAAATATGATTCAGAGAAAATCTAAAAGAAAAGAAAAGAAAAATATTAAAAAAAGAAAAACAAAAAAAGAAAGAAAAAGAGGTGTATATACACATAGAAAAAAGTTAATATATACTTGCTTTATACCACAACAAAAAAATCAACTTTAAGTGAATCATATAAATATAATACCTGATATTTTTAAAGTCTTGAAAAAAACTTGGAAACCAATTTGAGATTGATCTTTTTTATTTTAAAATATTTCTTTTCTTTTCCTTACATGTATGTCTGTATACCACATGTGTGTAGTGCTTGTAGAGACCAGAAGAAGGTGCTGTATTTCTTGGGATCAGAGTTTACATATATTGTGATATCATATGGATGTTGAGATTCAAATCCAGGTCCTCTGGAAGAACAGCCAGTACTCTTAACCATAGAACCATCTTTCTAATCCCAATGACTTTAATGATTTGAAAAAATATAATACAGAAACTAAAACAAAAATAAGATGATACCAAAGTTAAAAAAATGAAATAAAACAAAACAAAAAAATCAACAGAATTAAAAGATAGTCTAGAAGCATAAAATGTTTATAAACCATAAAACCCAATAGAAGGGGCTAATTTTGAAAATACATAGCAACTACAGTGAAGTGTTGATGCTTCTGATAAGCATTTTTCTGACTTTTCTAAGTCATTTATGACACTCCTCTGGGATGGTTTTTTTAAAGCTCTGATACACACCATGGTAATTTTTATTACAAGTAGTGAGTAATTTGTAGCAGTGATTCCCCAGAGAATTCTGCCGCTGTAATTTTCATAGGATCCCCCTGGAAGTAGAAAGCAGTGGAACTGGAGCATTTATAAGTGCACAGTTGGCTATGAGGCATCTCTTTGATCTAAGACTTGGGTATATTTCAGCAATGAGTTCATAATCTTCTCATTAATCCTGATTTTTGCTTCATCTTTAAGAATGACATCTAATTGGAGGACTGGAGTGACAGTGATCTCAATTCTAAGAACTGAATTTCATAAAATTCAGCCTATCAGACGACACATGTTAAAATTATCATCATAATCTCAAGATTCCAGAGTAAATGTGAATTTGAAGGAATGTGGAAATTCCTTATTGAAGTATATTATACATTGTGTGTCTTTTTCTTACAAAAAACGTTAGTAATGAATATTTTTACTCAATGGTAAGAAAATGATCACGCAAACAATTGAAATTATCTTAAACAAAGCAGAGTGGTTAATCGACACAAAGACGTGAGTTGATTTTGATTTTAAATTAATTTTATAATGTAAAACTTTATAATGTGAAATGTCCCTGCTCATTTTACATTAATTTTATAATGTAAAACTAAGGCAAATGTATATAAATCCAATTAAGGGAATTGTGTTGGGAAAACTAAATTTTTATTTTATAAAATGTTCTAAGTGGTAGAGTAAAATTCTATTACATTTGTACAGCATTGGTTTTTTTTCTTCCAAATTGGTTTGTAAAATAGCATATGGAAAGGAAAAGAATATCAATAAGATAAATAAAAAAGTAATAAACGTAGGAAAGAAGGAACACTAGTAAACTGGTTTAAAGGGAAGAGAGCACCAACTAGTTATTCAACACCAAACTGTCAGCTCTGAAACCATACACAATTAATACTGTACAGACTGAGCAGGTTGTACTTATGTATTTAGGAATACATGCAAATACATGTATTTAAGGGGAAAGGACTGTGAATCTGAAAGAGAGCAAGAGAATGGGGTATATGGGAAAATTTGAAGGAAGAAATGCTATAATAAAACAATAATTTCAAAAAAGGAAGAAATGCTATAATAAAACAATAATTTCAAAAAAGCAAGAACCAGTAGCACAGACGTCCACACACTACTTCAGAGTCTCAAGAATGGGGATCCGAAGCTTCTGACCTGAATGACAATAGAGACCATTTGGAAGTAGATGTTCATTTGCATTTCCAAATTAATGAAAAATACGATTCTGGTTTTTTTATGGCGAGGGACACAGGGAGGGAGCATACAATAAGAAGAATGTTGAGAAAAACTAAAGTAGGACAAGTTTATAATTAACCTATGGCATATAATTATGTATCACCTGAAATTTCAGGCTTGAAAACTGATTTTACATTTCCTCCAAATGAGTGATAACACAAAATCAATTTTCAAATTTCAGAAATTTCAGGGGACCAAGAGAAGGGCGGTATTTGGGATGTAAACAAATAGCAAAACAAAACAATTCTAATTTACATAAAATACTTTGTTTTTAGTTTCCTATGTTTGTTTGCTAAGGCTCACACATGGGAATGAAAAACCAGTCAATGGAACTTGACTTCATTCTTCTGGGATTGACCGATGACCCACAGTTGCAAATTGTGGTTTTTCTGTTTCTCTTTCTCAATTATATGATGAGCCTGTTGGGGAACTTAATCATTGTTCTCCTCACACTGCTAGACCCTCGCCTCAAAACTCCAATGTATTTCTTTCTCCGTAATTTCTCCTTTTTGGAAATCATGTTCACAACAGTGTGTATTCCCAGATTCTTGACAACCATTGTTACTGGAGACAAAACTATTTCCTATAATAATTGTGCATCTCAGTTGTTTTTCATTCTCTTGCTGGGAGTCACAGAATTTTATCTCCTGGCTGCCATGTCCTAAGACCGATATGTGGCCATCTGCAGACCACTGCACTACCCCATCGTCATGAACAGCAGAGTGTGCCACCAACTCGTCCTCAGTTCCTGGGTGACTGGGTTCTTGATCATCTTTCCCCCATTGGCAATGGGTCTGAAGCTGGATTTCTGTGATTCCAGGATAATTGATCATTTTATGTGTGAAACTTCTCCTATTTTACAGATCTCCTGCACAGACACTCATGTTCTAGAAATGATGTCCTTTGTCTTAGCAGTGGTGACACTTGCAGTCACACTGGTACTAGTGAGTCTCTCTTACTCTTTCATCATTAAGACTATTATTAATTTCCCTTCTGCACAGCAAAGAAACAAAGCCTTCTCCACCTGCACTTCCCACATGATTGTTGTCTCCATAACATATGGAAGTTGCATCTTCATGTATATTAAACCTTCTGCCAAGGAGAGAGTGACTGTATCTAAAGGTGTAGCTTTGCTGTATACTTCAATCGCCCCTCTCCTGAACCCCTTCATTTATACACTAAGAAACCAGCAGGTGAAAGAAGTCTTCTGGGATGTATTACGAAAGACTTTGGGCTTTTCAAAACACAAAGTTTAAAATTGTTTTCAAAATACAGAGTTTAAAATAGATGGATAACATTTGTTGAATTTCAAGGAAAAAAATCTTTCAAAAAAAACAAAATCACTAATATACCAAGTAATGTAAAAAAAAATTGTGAATTTGAAAGAGAGTACAGATGGTATATGAGAAGGTTTGGAAGTAGGAAAAAGGAGACAAATGCAGTTATAAACTACAACCATACATTAAAAGTGAAACTCTAGTTCATCTATTTTTATAATTGTTTTAAGTCAGCACTTATTTCATACACAGGATTTTTTTTCTAAAGAACCCTGTAACTCTGTTCCACCTTAAATTCTACTTTCTCATGAAAGGTTGCACTCTGCAAAAACTTCCTCTAATTCCTTTCTAAAAGTACCTCTATGGATATATGTTATTGTTTGTTACCTCTTTGGGCATATGTTATTATTTATTACATACCCATTTCCAGAAATTGAATAAAATAAACTTTGTTTAGTAGCAATTTTCTTTGTGTGATTTGTTATTTGACTGAACATCAATTCAATGTGTATCTATATCATTCTATTCATTGAGAGAAACATTACTTTCATCTCAGTAGTCTTTAATATCTGTAAAGGGCACAAACACACTAAATATTGTTATGTGGTACTAATTGTCCTTATATTAAATGACTCAAACATATTGTAGAGCAGATGGGTGACTTTTGTGGAATTTCAAGCAAAAAATCTTTCAAGATGTCAGGAGCTGACCAAACAAGGTAGTAACTACCAGGTGATCTTCCTAAGATGGTCAGCCTGGAATTAAAATAATCCATGACAGATTTGATCCTATAACCAAGGCCCAGGAGACAATCATTTTTGGAAAGATTCCTGCTATTAATATGCTTTTTCTGTTACTATTAAGCATATAACAATCACTAGATGTTAGCCCACTCTTTTGAGCAGAAAAATAGATGACTTCTCAATTCTTCATGATGATCCTATAAGAATTCCTAAATTTATATTAGTGTTTATTAAGCTCATTTATAGTAGGACTGCTATTAGGTCCGTTCTGATAGTAAAAACTGCAGTGAGAACTCTGCCAGTCCCCATGTGTCACTAGTTAGTTGCTTCTGATAGTAAACAGAGCACATTCCAAGAGGTTGCAAAACCATTAACCAAAGGTGGTAAAAAGGAAACTAATGATTTATTATAGGTGCTAGGACAGAAGATAAAATATTGACTGAGTTTATTCAACACTTCACAAATAACTTAGCTATGGTTTTTAACTCTTGATGAACCTGCGGAACTGTGACAGGTGATGAAGATAATTATTCCTGATTGATATGCATGTAAACATTCTCTGCTGTAAACTTCTATTTCAATTTATGATTTGGGTAAGCTTGTGATGAACTTTTTACCATGCAATCATGTATTCTGAAAGATGTATAAATGCTGAGGACAAAGAGAGGAGCATGCAAACTTCCCTTGGCCCACTTAGGATCTTTCCGCTTTCCCCCCTTTTCTTAGAGAGCTTTCATGGGTAACTTTTTACAACTTAGAAATAAATGCTAAGTTCACTTTTCAAAATGTCCTTTTTTCTTCCAGTGACTTCACCTAGCAGGTTGAAAGTTAGAGCTTAGAAGACCCCGCTGAGATAGAACAAAGGCTACATTATTTTTCTCCCTGCCCCTCACCCCACTGTTAGGCCACAGGTGTTTTTAACTCTCAGAATTAGCAAGAATGTTTTTAGAACATTTTTAGAACTTACCATCAGCATTCAGTATAGAGAGCTAGAACATCCAGATACCCATCAGTCTTTAAAGCCACACCAGATTCCTACTCTGGGTGTCACTCCAACTGGCTCCAGGCCAGGAGGCTTATGACATCAAGAAAGCATAATCATGCTGAAAAAAAAACCACGCAAATATATCAACAATTAATGTAAAAAGAAGATGTGAATGTGGAGGAGACTAAGTAGCAGTATATGAGAATGCCTGAAAGGAGGAAGAGGAGAGAAAAAGCAATTATAATTTCAAAATATAAAAAAATTAATAAAAGATACATTAAATGAAAGAAGACAAAGGTACAAGCATGTACAAATTCTACATGGATGCCAAATAACTCTATACATTGCAAAGTGCGCATAATAAATAGTTATAAAGGCCTTTAAGAACTTATCTTGAGAGGAATCAGGATGATTTAGTGATTAAAAACACTTTCTATGGCAGGGTGAGTTCGGTTCCCAGAAACCATGGCAAGAACTTTCCCCAGGAGTTTTCCTCCAACTTCCATACATGGGCGCACATGCACTTCACATCTCTGCATCACACACTCCATCCCTCCTCACCTTAACAGACACTCAGTACAATTAGACAAGCATCTCTGCCCTAGCTTCTCCATGTGTTACACAGGAGAAATGCAGCCCACAGAGTCTTTCAGTGAGTATTCTCTATTAGGACTATGGACCACTCTGTAAAGATAACACCCGAACATCTAAAGACACAGGGATGCCTGTCTCACAGTTCTCTAACATCTGAGCATCTAAAAACACACAGACACCTATCTCACAGTTCCCTTAGTGTGATAACGAAGGTGAAAGCAACAAGACAGGAGAGGTGGACAGATCAAAACACGACAGGATCTGTTATTCAGAAAAGAGTGTGGACGTGGACCTATCATGTCAATAATTTGCACATATACTTGTAAAAGAATTTACTGAAAAAAAATTAAAATATTCTTCTTTTACTTTTAACTGGTGAATTGCATTGCACATGTTTTTTTGGTACAAATGTGATATTAAATATGTGCACATATTGTCAAATAACCAAATCATATATCTATTACCTCACATATTTTCCATTTCTTTGTGACATTCTAAGTTCTCGTTTCTAATTTTTCTTAGTTGAGATGTCTGGGACATAATCAATATATGTATATTTTATGTGTTCCTTGTGTTTTGAAGCATATTCTGTATCTAGTTTTTCCAGTTAGAGAAGCCATTGAAAGTGTGTGCAAGCCGAGCGGCAGCGGCGCACGCCTTTAATCCCAGCACTTGGGAGGCAGAGGCAGGCGGATTTCTGAGTTCAAGGCCAGTCTGGTCTACAGAGTGAGTTCCAGGGCAGCCAGGGCTACACAGAGAAACCCCGTCTTGAAAAAACCAAATCCAAAAAAAACAAAAAAAAAAAGTGTGTGCAAGATGAACACTTCATTATTAACTCTTTAATCTAGAGGGATTACTCTTTTTTATATGTATGTACAAACAATTTATAAAGCAAAAATTATTCAAAATTTCCACATATTTTCTTTTATGTGGTATCCCAGAAAGTACTCAAAATTGAAATACAATTTTTCTCATAATGAAATCTTTTAAGTAGAAGCTTATTCATGAAGAACTTCAAGTAACTTCAATCTACCATTTTATAATAATGATTAATATGAGTTACATAGTAAAGCAGTTAACTGAAAAATCCAAATATATACAAGGGGGTGGATTTTCATATCACTAAGTTTTTAAAAAAGGACCTTGAATTAATTAATTCTAAAATCATTCACCTCTCCAGATTATATAAGGCACTGAAAATGCTGAAAGTAATGACTAAGCCTGCCCTGGCTTTATGTTGTATTTATTGATGTTATGATTATTATATAATAACACCAAGGAAGAATGTGCCAGGATCGCCGCCAGTGACCACATGTACCAGTATGATCATTAGTGTTCATATGTGCCAGGATAATCTCCAGTGATCACGTGTGCCAAGATGGTCACCAGTGATCACATGTGCCAAGATGGTCACCAGTAATGACGTGCCAAGATGGTCACATAAAACCTTGAGGCAATATGCTATTGCAAAAAAACTATGCTACAAGTATCTAAACTGACAACACTTATTATAAATATGATAATAAAACATAAATTCTGTCATACAGAATGATATCCAACAGATTTTTCAGATTTCCTCACAAAATCGTTGAGTGTTATCTCTTGTCTTTTCTTGTTTTAGGGGATTTTGTTTTGTTTTGTTTTTTGTTTTTTGTTTTGTTTTGTTTTTGCCATTCTCGTTCCTTTTACTATAAAAGTTTCATAATGTCCACAAGTCATTTTGTAAGGATAGAGTGATCTTATACCAGTTTCCTTACTGTGGACAATTTAGGGAACTCTTTAAATAGTATTGTTTGAGTCCTGCTGTCCAGAACCAACAGTGTGTCTAATGTTTTCTCATCCCCTGGGCTTTCCCCTATTACTGCCTGTGAGGAGTTGGTTGCCAAAAATTATCTTGATTCCTAAGTGACTTTTAAACATGGGGCTCTAAGGATTCTTTTGTTTCTTGTCTCTTTTCTATTATAGTTGGAATATATAAAATAATAGTAACAGTCTTGAGTGCTAAATATATCCAGAAACTCAACTCTTCTTAATTAATCGATTGCCCATCACAAACCAGTGATTTATGTTATGCATTACTGTATTGTAGCTCATAAGAAAGCAAGGACACATCTGTGTTTTAAATGACAGATGCTCTCTCATGGAAAAAGAATGTGCCAGGGGCTCAGATACTTCAGAGCCTTTTCAGGATCAGTATGTTTCCCTGAGAAAACTTGGTGTTTACATCTCTAATGCAGTATCACTGTTCAACCTGAGCCTCTCTGTCAGCACCTACAGAAAAACTGCCAACAGATGCCATGCAATGACCTCCAGCCAAAGAGTAAGTATGAACACATTTTACTGTGCTTATATTCATGAGTATTCTTGTATGTATTATATACACACTTTCAGGATGATGAATGGGAAATATAGTGACATGTTTTTCCCTTTAATAATCAACAAATGATGACCCTAGAAATTATGAGCATGCCTGATTTTAAAAAATTTAAAAATAAAATTCCTCACAAACATATATACATACTTTAAAAGATTTTTTAAAGCTGGGCAGTGGTGGTGCATCCACTTTAATCCCAGCACTTAGGAGACAGAGGCAGGTGGATTTCTGAGTTTGAGGACAGCCTGGTCTACAGAGTTCCAGGACAGCCAGGGCTACACAGAGAAACCTTGTCTCAAAAAAACAAAAACAAAAAAAGAATTTTTTTAAATTAAATACATGTGCTGTGTGTGGTAGTGCATCCCTTAAGTCCCAGCAATCGGGAATCAGGGTCAGACAGATTTCTAAGTTTGAGATCTACAAAGCAAGTTCCAGGGCAGCCAAGGCTACACAAAATAACTCTGTATCAACACCAAAAACAAACAAAAAATCCAAACAAACAAACAAATAAATAATTTTTTCTGAGATTTTTATTATTCATTTTTGTTCTCTGAAAATTAAACATTCAAAGCATCACTTAATCAAGATGAATATTATGGGATTATTAAGTTTTACACATTTGTTCAAGTCGGAATTTAAGAAAAACCACATATTTATGACTGAAGACTAAAGGTAGTCTCAGTACCTAAGTAAAGCTGAGTTTACTAAAGCTACTGGGTGATGAATTGAGACTGGGAAAAGAGGAAGATGTAGCCCGACGTGGCAGTCTGTAATTTCCATAACTTAGGATGCTGTGGCAATAGGATAGCAAGCTTGAGTTAGCACTGGCTACACAGTGAGTGAACGCCCATGGAGAGCCGTACTGGGGTGCCTTGCTGCTTGACAGGAATCTGACAGACATTAGGGCGGGACAAAGAAGCAGGCTTCCGTCATGATTATGATTTTAGGCTAGGACTAAGAAGTAGGCTCAGACATCTTAATCATTCTTAGAAACAGGAGTGAGCACAGGATTTTGTGGTTATTGTCTTGCTTGTTCCTCGACTATTGTATTGTTTGATTCCTCATTGTACTACTCTCCCTTAATACCTGCATGTAATTAAAATGGTGTAAAAGTGAATTGGAAAAAATAAACCCATCTTCAGTCTCAGAATTGACTGAGGCCATGCTGCAGTTTTGTCTAGTTGTCTTTTTCTTTTCAATCCTCACTCCTGGACTGGAGACGGTGTTGACTGACTGAGCTGGCTTGGTCAAACACCTATACAATATACAATAATATATTATATGTAATATAAATAGATGGATGGATGGATGGATACATGGAGAATGAATAGATAGATAGGTGATAGATGATAGATAGATAGATAGATAGATAGATAGACAGATAGATAGATGATAGATGATAGATAGATAGATAGATGATAGATGGTAGATAGATAATAAATTAGATAGATATAGATAGATGATAGATAGATAAATGATAGATATAGATAGAAGATAGATAGGTGATAGATAATAAATTAGATAGATAGATAGATGATAGATATAGATAGATGATAGATAGATGATAGATGATAGATAGATAATAAATTAGATAGATATAGATAGATGATAAATAAATGATAGATATAGATAGATGATAGATAGATAGATAAATAGATGATAGATATAGATAGAAGATAGATGATAGATAGATAATAAATTAGATATAGATAGATGATAGATATAGATAAATATAGATAGATGATAGATAGATAGATAGATAGATAGATAGATAGATAATAGACAGACAGACCATAGGTAGACAGATAGATAGACAGACAGATATTGGGAAAGGCCAGAGAGGTTCTCAGAGTGTGAGATGCAGTCATTTGATGACAATTGACTTCTCAAGTGGATTTAAGCTACCACATTTTCCCCATGATCACAGACTGGGATCCCACTCCAATGGTGCTGCTCAGTATATGTAAGACCAGTAGTATCAGAAGGCAGCACATACTCAGGCAAAAGACAGAAAGTAGAAAGACATTATTCAAAGGTCTACAAGTACATGAAACAAAGCTTTCTGAAGTTAATAAATTTAGCAGTACAGTTGATGGGAAGAATAATACTTAATGTTCTATAAACTACAATTCATTGAAATTTCTGTGAAAGTTCATATAAACTTTTGACGTTTCCAAGATAAAGAAATGATCCTTGAAGTGTTAGACACGCCATACAGGGTTGAAACGTTCCACTAAATCCCATAAATGTGAATAGTTACTATGTTTCAGTTGAATATGAATATATTTTATGAATAACTCTCTAATGAAAATGCTTCAAAACCATAGGAAAGTAGTTTAATCTCAAAATACTTTACTTTTAGACAAGTAAAAACATAATATAAGCTCTGAAAACATAGTGTATGGGCTAAAACCCTGTTAATATCTATCAACATAATTGGGGAAAATTTACCTTAGCTTGGCTGATTATTTTAACAAATAAAATGTCCTCAGTTTCTGATATTAATTATTCATGGAACAAAATATTGAACAAACACAGAGGAAGCAACAGGGGAAATTAGCTGTATTTGATATTTTTAATCTCTCTCAGATATTATATGTAAACAAATAATTACACAGAATATTCATTTGGGTTTTTCCCCATAACTAGTATTCTTTTACACCAGAAGTACCAACATAACATCTAGTTGTGCCTCCTTTTTATTTCTCAACCATTTTGGTTTGAACAACAAATAATACTAACTCTGCCTTTGACTCAATAACCAGTTTAAAAAAAATGTTTGTGAAAATGAAGTAGTCAGACAAGTATAGTCCACTAATGAGAGGACTGTGACTAAGACATAAAACCCTGACCACTGACTTGCCGCTGATTTAGGAGCGCGTGGGCACATACTTTACCTCTTAGTGCCGCAGACTTCCCATTTTCAAGTACATATAGGGCCAGTGAAAGGTCTGCATGCATTTGCTGTACTTTTTCTGTCTCTCTTTTTTTTTTCTGTTTGCTGTTTATTTTGTCTTTTTCTGGTTTGCTTATATGTTATCTTATTGTATCATTATTATTGGTGTTTATTATTATTAGTTATTTTAGATGCTTGTTTGTATTATAAAGAAAGAGAGAACAGGTGTAGAATTAGATGGGTAAAAACAGGAAGCATATGGGAGGAGTTAAGTAGGGAAAACTGTTTTCAAAATCTATTGTATGAAAAAATCTATTTAAATTAAAACATTGTAGACAGATGTCTCAGCGGGTTAAAGGTCCTTGCTACCATGCCTGAAATACTGAGTTAAATACTTGTTGCTCACATGGTAGAGGTAGAGAATTAAGCACCACAAGTTATCTTCTGACCTCTGTATACATGTACTGTGGCATGTGTGTACACGCATACACACAAATAAATGCATACACATATAAATTTAAAAATAAATACTGTGGAAATAATAGGTCTCCATACTTTTCAGGTTAATGTGAGGATTGTGGTAGCACATATATGGCACAGTTAGAATACTGCTTGATGCAGGTCAAAAGATTTATATTTGTTTAATTGTTAATGAGTTAAGTCACCAGAAGATATGGAGTGGTACATTTCGAGTGAACAAGATTAGAAGCTAGAAAATAACAATTTAAAAACTAACTGAAGCAAAGGAGAAAGGAAGGGTGTAGTTTGTAGTGAGAATATTTTTGTAGCTTGTTTTAATTTCCTTCATAATATGTTTTATAAACATGCTATCACCTGCATACCTAACTGAAACCATAAATACATCTGGACATATAAACACATGTCCTTTCCCTCTGAAATTCTTCATATTAATAAAATGGCACATAAACACATAACTGAATCCTTATGAGAATGCCCATTAATAATGATTTGTCATTGTGTTCTACAGTCCAAGTCTCTCTGACATTAACATTTAGGTTTGGAAATTTTCTGGTGTTGACAATGAGAAACCACACTTCAATTACAACATTCATCCTCCTGGGACTCACCGATGATCCTCAGCTTCAGGTCTTACTTTTTATTTTTCTATTTATCACCTACCTACTGAGTGTAACTGGTAATTTAACTATCATTACCCTCACTACAGTGGATCCCTACCTTAAAACTCCCATGTATTTCTTCCTCCAAAATTTCTCTTTCCTAGAAATCTCATTTACAAGTGCTTGTGTCCCAAGATTCTTATACAGTATTTCAACTGGAGACAGAACAATTACATACAATGCATGTGCAACTCAACTATTTTTTACAGATCTCTTTGGGGTGACTGAATTTTTTCTTCTGGCTATCATGTCATATGATCGCTACGTGGCCATCTGTAAACCTTTGCATTATATGACCATCATGAGCAACAAGGTGTGCAGAACAATGGTTATCTCTTGTTGGACAGCAGCCTTCATGGTCATCCTCCCACCCCTGAGTTTGGGTTTACACCTGGAATTCTGTAACTCTAATATCATTGATCATTTTGGATGTGATGCCAACCCTATTCTGAAAATATCATGCTCAGACACGTGGTTAATCGAGCAGATGGTAATAGGCTCCGCAGTATTGACCTTCATCATTACTCTTCTGTGTGTAGTCTGTTCGTACATATACATCATAAGGACAGTTCTAAAATTCCCTTCTGTTCAGCAAAAGAGAAAAGCCTTCTCCACTTGTTCTTCCCACATGATTGTGGTTTCCATCACCTATGGCAGCTGCATCTTCATCTACATCAAGCCTTCTGCAAAAGAAGAGGTAACCATTAATAAAGGTGTGTCCTTGCTAATTTCCTCCATATCGCCCATGCTGAACCCTTTCATATATACTCTGAGGAACAAGCAAGTTAAACAAGCTTCTCATGACTTGCTTAAGAAAATTGCGTTTCTCTTAAAGAGGTGAAGTGTGCCTACGTTGACTAATTAAAGCAACATCTCTCCTAATCTTTTTTTATTACAAATAACAAGCTTTATACTTTCTTAGGCTACAGGTAATCATGTTGACCTCTTATGGTTTTGGTTGGTTGTGGTGTTTTTGATGTTGTTGCTCCTGCTATTTGTTTTAGATGTTTGTTTGTTTGTTTAATTTTTTTGAGACAGGATCTCTCTATGTAGCCATGGTTGGCTTTGAACTCACAGAGATCTGCCTGACTCTGCCTCCAGAATGGCAGGATTAAAGACATATACGACATATACAACTGTACCCCGTCCCTTTTAGTCATTAATTTTCTACTCATCCAATTACTGAGAAACTAAATACTGAGACATGTGATACATAAAAATGTGTCACTTTTAATTCTTTTCCTTTTTAAATTTTGTAATTACATTTATGTACAGAAAACTTAGTGTACATTTAACTGAATTTAGTGGCCAGTTCTTTAGCCTTTGCCTTTTCCAACTTGGCAATGTGAGCCACAGACTTAGGACCCAGGACAATGCCTCCAGGATGATGCGAATCTCGTCATATATGTCATTATGATTGGTCCTGATAGCTCCCACTAGCTTAGCCAAAGCGCCCTTGTCTTCCGAGTTAACCTGTGTGAAAGCAGCAGTGCTGCGTGTCTTCCTGTGGACCAGGCACCCCCGCCTGGCCTTTCCCTTGGTGATGCAGTCGGGCACTCCAATCTTTCGACACAGGGCAGACAGGAAAACCACCAGATCAATGGGGTCTACACCACGGGCAATCACCACCAGCTGAGCCTTCTTGTTCTCCACCAAGGTACTGACTCCTATTCAGAGGACAGGTGGTCTCTTAGTTGGGACGTCCCCTTTGCCAGCAGCTTTCTTCTTATCATGGGCCAATAGCCTTTCTTTGCCTCTTTCTTTGTCTCTGGCCTGTACTTGTGGGCAAGCTTAAGCAGCTGAGTAGCTGTTTGCCTGTCCAGGGCCTGGGTGAGCTGGTTAATGGCAGAAGGTACTTTGAGCCACTTGTAGAGGATGGCTCTTGGCCACTGCAGCAGATGTAGTGGGGCCATTGGACGAAGCGTGTTAGGTCTGTTTTGGGCTGGATGTCCTGCCCAGTGCCAAAGTTCTTGGGCCTTTTCTCAAAGTATTGACGCCCTTCTTTGCCTCTGTTTCTTGATGACTGTGGGGCTAGGGTCACTTTCTTCCTCTTGGCCTTCTTTCCTTTGGGCATCTTGCTTGGCTGCTGGTAAGACACTTTTAATTCATAACCAGAAATTATCACAATAAAATCACATTTCTCTCTTTTCAGATGATTTTCCTTTCCCATCTGTGATAAGGAGTAAAGAAATTCATTTACACAGTTTCTTTGAGAAGTCATTTTTAAGCAAGACCTGAGTTATTCCCCCTATTTTAAAATATGACAGATTTAACTAACAAACTTTTAAATATCTATGGCAAAATGAGAAATTTTAAATAAAAATATTAAAGATGAAGTGTAAACAAATAGTTAAATTTCTTGCACATTTAACATGAAAGGATTGCTCTCATGACTAAGTAGGAAGTTTCTGTGGATCCATTAAAAACAGCTTATTATAAGTTGCAAGAATAAAAGAAATTAACTTTAACTAATATGAAACACACACAACCTCATTATTAAACATAGTTTACAAATAAAAATCTATGATATATATTGTATCCATCACGTTTTGTGAACGTTTTTATTATATCTAAAGATAGAAAGTATTCTAGCATTTACAGTAAATCACGAAGTATAATACACAATTTGCTTGAAGAACTCAAAATAAATATCAAGTGATATATAACCACTTACCTACTTGGTAAAGTATAAGTCAATGAGAAAATTAGGCTGAGGGTGTGGCTGAACAAGAGATCACTTGATTAGCAGTCTTAAAATATTGAGCAATGTGAGTCAAGAATATTTATATTCAAGGCTTTAGAAATGACTCAATAATTAGGAGGACTTATTGCTTTTCCTGAGAACCCAGGTGGCTCACAAACATCTGTGATTCAAGTTTTAGGAGATCAAATGCCTTTGATCTCTCTCTCTCTCTCTCTCTCTCTCTCTCTCTCTCTCTCTTCACACACACACACACACACACACACACTAAAAAAATAAATAAATCTGTAAAGAAAAACAAACTTCACTGACAAATGGATGGAGCTAGAAGTGAGGCATCCCAGATTCAGAAAAATAAATATTATATTTCTTTTCTGTATGTGGATGCTAACTGTAAATCTTTAGGGTGTGTGTGTGTGTGTGTGTGTGTGTGTGTGTGTATGCACGCACACACTTAAATAGGAATACACATAGAAGTCATGAAAATGATAAGTGCCATGGAACCCATGAGCTTTTAACAAATGAGATATATGGTTCAGGTGTATGGAGGGAGAATTGAGAAAAACAAAAAAAGGAAGGTTAAAAGTGGAGGGATATGGGAAGACATGGCAGAAGAGAAAATGTGGAAAGGCATAATCAACACTCAAAGTCTTCTGAAAATGGCAACCTATATTTAGAAGCTTATTAACACACACACACAAATACATATATATATGTATGTATGTATATACGTGTGTGTGTGTGTGTGTGTGTGTGTGTGTTTAAATTAAATCGACAATGGGGCAACAATGCTCCTACTATACACCCCAAGCTAACAAAACTCCCAATGGCAAGTATGGAATACCTCTTTTGTTACTGTTGGTCTCATAGACCCCAAATATTGCATACTGCTGTCAATGCTTTGACTACCTTCCAGAAATAATACCCTATTACTGAACACACAACAGAGTCAAGTCAGAGAACATGAAGAAATGAAACTGGTGCTCACCTGGAAGCTTCATCACTTTTGGCCAGCTGTCATAGTTCTGGAAGGTGCCATGATCGCTATGGTAATCATCACTCTATATCCTTGAGAAGCTACCATAACTTGAAAAGATGTGAGCACTAGTGTAATAGTGGCATGGATGTTATGAGTAACCAACCATTTTCTGGTTGGATTTAAAGCCACTCATGGAACTCATGCCCAGTATTAATGAGTTTGGGTAGATCATGGGTCCTATGAGAGAACCTATTATTACTATTTAATACATATAATATTAAATAAACTACTAAAGTGTTAGACTGAATCCTAAATACTTATTAATTATACCCATAGATAAATTTGTCTCTCAATCCTCATCTGAGAAGCTTGATTTTGTGGCAGATGATGAATGACAAGAGACCCAGATTATGAAGTGCTCAGTCCAAAAAGGTACATCTGTATCATGCCTCCTCACCTCAGAATTCAAGGATCATTACTGAAGAGTAAACAGAAAGATTATAAGACCCAATGGATGGAGATAACAAATCAGTGCTGTTGGAATCTGTTATGTTCCTTGACACATGAGGGCAGTTGTGCATATGAACTGACAGTGGCTGTGCTGTAACTGCATGCCCAAGACCTGCACAAGATCAAGCCAGACAAAAGTCACAGCATGGAAATGGAGGGGTGTCAGGAAGTCTCAGCCCTAGTTGGGAAACTATTGGCAACTGGTGGTTCTAAAAAATAGAAACCCCAAATAGAAACCTTTTGGGTTCATGGATGTGGCCCCAAAAGGCTACTTATGCTTCAGTAGATGGCCCCTACACCCATGCTCATTCTGTGAGCACTAAGTCATATAAATGGACTCAGTCATAAATCACACAATCATCTCAATATATGCAGACAAGAATTTTGACAAAAAATCAGCATACCTTCATGAAAAAGTCTGTACACTAGGAGTGTACAGAACATATCTCAACATAATAAAGGCTACATATGATAAACATTTAGTTAACATGCTAAATGTAGAAAAATCTCTAAATGCTAAACAAAAAATCAGGCACAAGAAAACATTGTCCATTCTCTCCTCTCCTTCTCAATATAGTACTTGAACTATCAGCTAGACAAATATGAAGAATTGTGGAGAATAATCCCAATGGATGGATACATCTACAAAACCCTCCCATGCCTAAGGATCAGGGAACATTGCAGAAGAGGACTGGAAAGATGATAAAAGCCAGAGTCAGGGAGTTTTCTGTGAGAATATGTATCCTAGTAACATCAGAAGCTACATGCATCAAGTCATAACTGGACCTGCCTAAAAAGTAACTGAACAAGAATGACACTACTGAATGTGACAAATAGCACAGGAAAAAGCCCACAAGGCCTCACTCCTACACAAAGAACTATAGGCAACTCAGCAAAACTGGGAGTGGGAGAGGTGGCCCTCACCAGGGAAAAACATACCAATTGGTTGCCCAATGCAAGCTGGGCAGCCCTAAAAATACATATGCAAGTAACATTATATGGACTCAACAAGTCATATTTGGTAAGATGGATGGATAGATAGATAGATAGATAGATGATGGATAGATAGATGATGGATAGATGGATAGATAATGGACAAATGATGAAATGATGAATGGATGGATAGATGGATGAACAGATGGATGATGGAGAGATGGTTTGATAAATAGATGATGGATAAATGAATAGATGGTACATAAATGGATGGATGGATGATAGATGATAGAAAGAGAAAGAAAGAAAGAAAGAAAGAAAGAAAGAAAGAAAGAAAGAAAGAAAGAAAGAAAGAAAGAAAGAAAGAAAGAAAGATAGAAAATAGATAATGGATAGAGGGATAGATGTGAAACACATATACACCTGCAATAACAATTGGTAAAAAAAAAAAAAAAAAAAAAGAGAGAGAGAGAGAGAGAAAGCTCAAGGCGGAAAAAAAAAGGCCATGAATTTTAAGAGTGGAGAAGGGTATATGGGAGGGTTTGAAGGGAGGAGAGAGGATGAAGAAATGTTGTGTTTAAATTATAATCTCAAAAATTTTTAAATAATAATAAATTAAATTTTGGATCATGTGTTTTGTTTCATTTAGAATGAAGAAGGGCACAAGCATTTTATTTTATAATGTATTGCTATGACTTATTTCTAAAAACTCTATAATGGAAAACCTCTAAAATAGAAAAATAGCTGTCAATTTGAGGGTTTCTCTACATTGTACAATTCCATTGCTGTGTATGTAATTTGATATCAAATTGTCTGTTATTCCACACCTAGGTGAATCAAAATTGGAAAAATATTAGGCCAATGAGGCAGGGTGGCACGTGGCCAGATGCAAAGCGATCCACAGGTTCAATCCCACCAGTTCATCTAAGAAAAAGATTCTTGAGTTCTCACCTTGGCCTTTAGGCATCTGGATTTGGAATAATTACAGGTCTAGGCACTGATTTTCTGATTTTGTCTGATTTTTGAAAAAAAAAATGTGTCTCTTACCCTCCACTGTTTTGTTGTTATTGTTATTGTTTATTTGCTTGTTTTTATTGTTGTTGTTTCTTTTTGGTTTTGTTTTGGTTTTGGCCTAAGTTGAAACTCCTTGAAATTCAGAATTCTTTTTTGAAAGGAGGACTTTTCCATGGGGCAAATATAAAATAAGGGCATGTCCAGATGGAAAATAAGGTCATCTTTATCTACCATTTAACATTTTCTCCTCTAACATATAGTTTTTAAATATACCACAAGTGGTTAGATCCCAGACTTGTAAACAGGCTTAATCTTCTCTCATTGAGTGTTTCATTGTAAAAAGAAAAAGTATTCTGATAAATATTACTAAGAATTAAAGTATAATTTTTTAAAAATTAAAATGTTGGCCAGGTGGTGGTGGCACACGCCTTTAATCCCAGCACTTGGGAGGCAAAAGCAGGCAGATTTTGGAGTTCAAGGCCAGCCTGGTCTACAGAGTGAGTTCCAGGAGAGCCAGGGCTACACAGAGAAACCCTGTCACAAAAAAAAAAATTAAAATCTCATTTGTAAATGCAGAATATATGGTTGACACAATTTGCTAAATTAAATTTTTAGTGACACCAGGTGACATCGGGTGGCAAAGCTGTTTCAAACAAGAATTCAGGGTATTCTATGTGATTATACATCTATCCACATAATTTCCTAACATACATCAAACTATTTAATGACCTCCACAGTTTCGGTGATTATCTTTTCAATTATAAACTATGCGTAAGGTCACACATTCCATACCCTAGCCAAAAAGCAACCTTAAGCACATACACAGTTTTCTGTAAATTTCAATATCTTTCAGATGACTTGTTAAACAGTGGTTTTATAAAGTCATAAAGTTAAATTTCTTTTTTATTTCTAAGATTTCTAAAACTTTTCCTCAATTTGTTTGAGCAGTTATTGTAGACTCTTCCTCCTATCTGTTCTCTTGGCTTGAAAAAAGTGACATTTGACAGCTGAATTTTTATCAAGAATATGGGATGGCTTAGGTATCTTCTTTTAACCATTAAATCTATTGTTGAACAATTTTACAAGTATATACAATGCAATCTGATTATACCCATCCTCCACCCTCTCGTATCCTTTTCTGCCCACCCCAATCAAACTTCCTGACCTCTACAAATATTTTGCCAATGTTAATGTCTTTTGTTTTTCTGCAGGGATCAAGTGAAAGGAAAGGCAAAGAGAAAGAGCCAGTGAGGAGGGTATTTTAATATAAAACCTGATACAATTATAAATAGATAGATAGATAGTCAGACAGATGATAGATATCAAAAAGTATTTATACTTAGATACTGCCTTTGAATATATTGATACTTTAATATCTTTGAGTTAAGTTAAATACAATTTTTTGAGAGATCTGAATTGTTAGTCAGTTATTGATTTGTCCTTAGAATGTGACTAATAAAACTGTTGCATCTTATTGTCCCCAAGGACACAAGTCCCAAAGTTGCTGCTGTTTGGTATTCTGCCAAAATTTAGAGACTATTACATTCATTAATCATGTTTGAGTTTGGCCACAAAGGACTCTTCTCTTTATCACCTATATATCTGTTAAAGATGTGCATAATAAAACAACCACCTTTCTTCACAATTTAAAATTGTTTTTGGTCCAGAGGAGTTGGAAATTACCAAAATACTATGAAGATCATTTTATATGCCTTTACTTCAGTTTTAAGACATAATAAATAGGTTACTAAGTTTAGAGTAGAATATAAACTTATGTGAACCTGTTAACCAAAAAGATCATTATCTTTTGCATTCTCTATAGCCATGTACATCTTCGTAAGGTTTGTGCACACAATTGATCACTCACTTTCAGCTTCACCTTTGGGAAAACCAAGATTATAGCACAACTAAAGTCATGATTGCCTTCCAGCAGAGTAAGTATCCCTTATTTTGGTTACTTCCATTTATTTCTCTGTCCATCATTCTATTTTCTTAGCCTCTACAGTAGTCACAATTACTCATTTAAAAATCAGAGGTAGAAAATTTTCAATATCAGCATTGCTAGACAAGAAAACATATATTTATGGTGTCATTTTCTGTTCCACACAAATTAAAAATGAAGGAATAGGATTCATTGGAAATAATTTATACATGCATCCTCAGGAAGAATATGGCAATATCTTGTTCACTCCATCTGTCTTAATTATTTAATCTGTACCAACCACATCACAGATTTCAAAAAAAAATCCTCTAATAAATCAATAAATCCATGAGTACTCTTTCAGAAAGGGTAATTTCAGAGGCAAACAGAAGTGGCCCACAATGACACTTTCACCAACCTGTATACAAATGGAAATTGTGATATCCTTCATGAGATCTCCAAAATATTTGCAATATTGTCACTTGTAACTACTGAGCTCATAAAAAGTGAACTTGAAATCCTCAACACTGAAAATATACCTAACCTGAATTGATTGATCAGAACATTCATTCCATATATAGGTTCAAAGAGGAAAAGACACTACTCATCAGACTAGAAAGATGGTTTTCAAATCTGTACGTCTTCTATAAGTTAGGATACAACATGAAAAGCTAAGAGCAGAATTTTCATGTTTGGTCTAAATTCCCAAATGATCTTGTCTAAAAGAATACTATATTGATCCTATTGAAGAATATCTGATTTTCAAATAATTATTTCTTCCCCTGTGCTTGAATTATTTCTCTTCCTCTGTAGGTCTTTCACTTGTAACAAGTCTTAATCCAACAACTTTAAGAAAATAGATTTCTTTCAGAGTGTATTTGTAACAAATAAGAAATTTGTGCTGGAGCAACTATTTTTATTAGAAACATTTTCAAGCTTGGAGTAGAAAGAAAGAGAACTCTTTATTTTTTTTTTTTAGAATAGAGTTTATTCAGGACATGGAGAGGGGAGCTCAGAGGGTGGTAGAGACAATGAAAGGCAGAGAGAGAGAGAGAGAGTAGAGGAATAGAGGCTGGCCATGAGCACATGGAGAGAGAGTGAGAGAGTGGGGAGGGGAATGGGGAGAGAAGGAATGGGCGAGAGGACAGAGGGAGAGGAAGAAGGCAAGAGTGAAAAGAGAACTCTTTATTTACAAAATAAATTTAATAGACTAACTTTTTCCCCTTACACATTTGGAAAGGTTACTTACTCATAATGCTTGGACTTAAGATGAAGTGTTTCTGATTGCACTGATAAAAGTGAAAGAAATTGAAAACATGTTTTGAGAAATAAATATATAATCCTACTGACACAGGCCATAAATTGCAGAAGCCTAGCTCCTCCTCTTGTTAATTCAATAGTAGATCATAGGTTACCAGAGGCACCAAATTTTCTCATCTATTATCAAGATTACAAGAACAAAAACATAGTATAAACAGTGGCCATTGGTTACTGATGTCATACATTATCATAAATGTTAGAGCAAGTTTCAGAGCATAAGAAGAAAACAGAAGGAATCAGAATACAAAGGAAAGAAATTCAAGATATTGGACTAACATACTATCAAAGAACTGTATTAATATTGAAGAGATTTCTGAACTCCTGTGTTCATTTTGTTATAGTGGGTTGGTCTAATGCCACTTGTATTAATGTGAATTTGGGGCCCCCAAGACTGGTTACCCCAAAGACAAGAGAGTCCGCACATAAGACACTGAGTGGCCTTTCTCCCGGTTAATTGTGATTGGTAAATAAAGATCCCAATAGCCAATAGCTAGGCAGAAGAGACATGGGTGGGGTTGAAGTTTTGCAGGCTTGGTGCAAAGAGGACAACAAGCAAGGAAGGAGAAGGAGGAAGCCGCGTGGAATTAAGGAAGAACATGCAGGAGAGGAGAAAGAAAAAGCTAGCCTGGGTTAGCTGAGCCATAAAATAGCGTGACCCTAACCGCTGCCCAACTGGAGTTAAGAGCAGCCCAGATAGAATGTAGTAAATAGTAATAACTTGGGATTATCGATAGGAAAGTAGATTCTAACAGCATTGAGGGTACGCAGCTGCCCAGCTATTTTGCTGTTTAGGGTATATTCTAAATATAAAGCCTGGGAGTATATCTTTGTCCCTGGAACTTAATAAACAAAGGAGGGGTAGGAAGCCTGTGTCAGGATTTTTAATATTGTTTATGACATTTGTCATCATTAGCAATACCCAAGCAATAAAACTAAGTGCCCATCAAAAGACAAACAAATAAAAATGAAGTATGTATGCCAAATAAAATTGTATAAGCTTCAATAAGAAGGAAATTCTCCCATTTGTAATAACGTATGTGGAACAAGAGGACATTATACTAATTGAAATGAACCAACTACAAGAATATACAATGTGGTAGTTTTCAATTTTATTATGATGGGAAAAATTTTATATAATCAGATGTGGGATATATGGACCACATAGCAATTTTCATTTGTTTTAGCGTTTTATGAAACACCAGCATTTTAATTGTCTTATGAAAATAATTTTAATATTACTCATTAGTTTTTTTTATTATTTACTTTACATCCCGACTATAGCTTCACCTCCATCCTTCCCTCCCAGGCCCTCCCTTTCACCTCACCAACCTGCCATTCTCCTGTCTTCCCTTTTTCCTCAGAAAAGGCTCAGAAAAAAAAGGGAGGCCTCCCATGGATATCAGCCTGCTTTGGCATATCAAGTTGCAGTAGGACTCGGATCATCTCCTATTATGGCTAGATATGGCAGCCCAGTAGGAAGAAAGAGATCTAAAGGTGGGCAACAGTCAGGTACAGCTCCTGCTCCTACTGTTAGGAGTCCCATATGAAGACCCAGCTTCAGAACTAATACATATATAAGTGCCAAGGCTTACATCTGTCCCACGCATGCTCTCTAGTTGATGATTCAATCTCTGTGGGCCTTTATTGACCTAGGTTAGTTGATTCTATGATTTCTAGTGGTGTTCTTGAAATCTCTGACTCCTTCAATCCTTCATCTCCCTCTTCCACAAGATTCCCTGAGCTCCATCTAATGCTTGGTTGTGGGTCTCTGCATCCATTCCCATCAGCTGCTGGATGATTCCTCTCAGGTGACAGTCATGCTAGGTGCCATTTTGGAAGTATAGCAGAATATCATTAATATTGTCAGGGTGGGCTGTCTCTCATGGCATGGTTCTCAAGGTGGACCAGTCATTTGTTGGCGATTTCCTCCATTTCTGCTCCATCTTTACACCTGCACACTTTGTTGGCAGGAGAAATTGTAGGTCTCAGGCTTTGTGGCTGGGTTGGTGTACCCATCCCTCCATTAGAAGTCTTTTCCTGCTCTAGATGGCCATTTCAGGCTCCATATCCCCCATTGCTAGGAGATTTAGCAAGCATTACCCTCACAAATACCTGGTAATTTCTATTGTCCTAGGTTTCTAGTTAATCCTAGAGATATCCCCCAACACCCATTCAAGTTCTATCTCCCTGTACTCACTCCTTCCATTCTCCCATTCTTGATCCTTCATGCTCCCCTCCACAACCCCTCCCTACCCAGTTTCCTCCTTCCATCTACCCCTATGTCTAGTTTATTTTCACTTCTCAGTGAAGTTAGAGCATCCTCCTTCTTACTTAGCTTCTTTGGCTCAAGGATGGCTATCCTGTAATTTATGACTAATATCCACTTATAAGTGAGTACGTACCATGTATGTCTTTCAGAGTCTGGGTTACCTCACTGTCATAGTCAGGGTTCTCTAGCGTTACAGAACTTATGGATGTCCTAGTTTTTAATAGCTGAGTAGTACTCTATTGTGTAAATTAACCACATTTTCTGTATCCATTATTCTGTCGTGGAACATCTGAGATGCTTGCAACTTCTGTATATCACAAATAAGGCCACTATGAACATAGTAGAACATGTGCCCCTGTGGCAGGATGGGGCATCTTTTGGTTATATTTCCAAGAGTGATATTTCTGTGTCTTCAGGTAGATCTATTTCCAATTTTCTGAGGAAACTCCAGATTGATTTCCAGAATAGCTATACCAGTTTGTAATACCACTAGCAATGGAGGAGTATTCCTCTTTCTCCACATCCTCTCCAACATGTGTTGTCACCTGAGGTTTTGATCTTAGCCATTCTGATTGATGTAAGTTGGAATCTCAGGGTTATTTTGATTTATATTTTTCTGACCACTAAAGACTTTAAACATTTCTGTAGGTGCTTCTCAGCCATTCGAGATTCCTCTGTTGTGAATTCTCAGTTTAGTTCTATAGTCCTTTTTTGATTAAGTTGTTAGGTTTTTTGGTAATTAGCATCTTGAGTTCCTTATATATTTTAAATATTAGTCCTCTATTGAATGTAGGGTTAGTGAAGCTTTTTTTCTCAATCTGTAGGTTGCCAATTTGTCTTATTGACTATATCCTTTGACTTACATAAGCTTTCCAGTTTCATGAAGTCCCATTTATCAATTTTTGGTCTTAGAGCCTGAGTCATTGGAGTTCTGTTTAGGAAATTTTCCACTGTGCAAATGAACTTGAGGCTCTTTCCTTCTTTCTCTCCTATTAGATTCAGTGTATCTAGTTTTGTGTTGAGGTCCTTGATTCACTTGGACTTGAGCTTTGTGCAAGGACACAAATATGGTCTATTTTCATTTTTGTACATACAGATAGCCAGTTAGACCAGCACCATTTATTAAAGATGCTTTCTTTTTTCCCTTGTATATTTTAGACTTTGTTGTCAAAGATCAAGTGTTCATAAGTGTATGGTTTTACTTCTGGATCTTCATTTCTATTCCATTGATCAATGTGTCTGTCTCTGTACCAATATCATGCAGTTTTTTTCACTATTGCTCTATAGTATAGCTTGAGGTCAGAGATAGTGATTTCCCCAGAAGTTCTTTTATGGTTAAGAATTGTTTTTGCTATTCTGGGTTTTGTGCTTTTGCAGATGAATTTGAGAATTGCTCTTTTCTGAAGTATTGTGTTGGGATTTTGATCGGGATTGCGTTGAATCTGTAGATTGCTTTTGGCAGAATGGTCATTTTTACCATTGGTTAAGTCTACCAATCCATGAGCATGGGAGAGCTCTCCATTTTCTGAGATCTCCTTCAGTTTCTTTCTTGAGAGACTTGAAGTTATTGTCATACAGATCTTTCACTTGTTTCGTTAGAGTTACCCCAAAATATTTTATATTTTTGTGGCTATTGTGAAGGGTTTTGTCATTTATAATAAAGGATTAAGATCATCTCAAACTAAAACAAGGCTGATCCAAAACAAGATGACAAGGATATGGCTCTTTAAATATGTCAGCATACTTCTAATTACCTGAATCAAAATTATCACAATATAATGAATACAGAGAGGAAATATGCTACTATTGAATGTGTTTAAAAATGAATATAGGCAACTTCACTTTAGAATTTTAATATCAAAAAGATAGTTTTTATTGAAATCCTTGTGGCAAAAATAAAGAAAAATTTTTCAATGTCTAGAGAATATTAAATTTGCAGCTAGTTGGAGGGCACTAGTGTTTTCATCACAAAAATCAAATAATCAGGTGATTCTGTTTCACGCTTCCACTTAAAACCTGGGAAAACAATTCCTTGTAAGAGCCTGTCTTAGAAATCATAAAATGGTACATAGATATCCTATTGTGGCATTCAGAGGAAAATAAAATCAACACTAATTATCACATATACAAAATATATAAGATATATTAAAATATGCATTAATCTGTCAAAAACACTCTAAACGCAACACATCTAAGTGCAGCCATTTATGAGGGGATATTGCAACAGATATGTTTCATACATAGGCATAGTTGTTCTGGAACTCACTGTGTAGATTAGCCTGGCCTCTAAATTACAGAAATCTACCTATCTCTGCCTCCCAACTGCCAGGATAGTATGTGACACCACACCCTATGACCTAAATGAAACTTTAATAAGCCACAGTAAAAATTACTTTAAACATAGTAAATAGTCTGTACCTGCACAAGTATTTATCAGCTAATAACTAATATTAACGATGAACATAATAAGATTATCTTAACAGAATACTTTTCATTTTTTTTATTATTTCTCTTTTAAAACCTTTTCTAGGAAAAGAAGTTAGGGAAAGGCAGAGTGTTAGACCAAAAGAAATTAATTTAAAGGGACATTTTGTGGAATGATGTTTATAAGATTATATGTCAAACTGATATTAATTACAGATAGATTGTAGGGACATAAGAATAGCAGTATGGAATGTGTGATTCAAATACAAGCTATGTGTGACACAAAGAAGTGTTCAAACATCAGCTTGTACTGTGTGCTTGCTTTTCCACTAACCATGGTAATATGGGAATGGCACTAATGTTAAATTGTCTCAAGATTGGAAGCTGACTCAACTCTGAGGTTTTATAAACTCTTTCTTATCTTTCAACCAGATCGGACAAGAGACAATGATCAAGAATGAGAAACCGAACAGTAACAACCTTCATTTTGCTGGGTCTCACAGATGACATTCGGCTGCAAATTCTGCTTTTTATCTTTCTGCTCCTTTCTTACATGTTGAGTTTGTCTGGCAACCTAACCATCATCACCCTCACTCTGATTGACCCCCATCTTAAAACACCTATGTATATTTTCCTCAAAAATTTCTCCTTCTTGGAAATTTCACTCACAACTGCTTGTATTCCCAGATTTCTATACAGTATATCATCTGGGGACAAGTCCATTACCTATATTGCTTGTGTCAGTCAACTGTTGTTTATAGATCTATTTGCAGTTACAGAATTTTTTCTCCTGGCTATCATGTCCTATGATCGCTATGTGGCCATCTGTAAACCTCTGCACTACATGACCATCATGAATAGCAGAGTCTGCAAGAAATTCATCTTCTTCTGTTGGGTAGCAGCTCTGATCATCATTCTCCCGCCAATTAGTCTAGGCTTGGGCCTGGAATTCTGTGATTCAGATATTGTTGATCATTTTTGTTGTGATGCAGCTCCACTTCTGAAAATCTCTTGTTCAGACACATGGCTGATAGAACAGATGGTGATAGTTGGCGCTGTGATGACATTCATCATCACCTTTGTGTGTGTTGTCCTTTCCTATGTTTATATCATCAAGACCATTCTGAGATTTCCCTCTGCCAAGCAAAGGAAAAAGGCCTTTTCCACCTGTTCTTCCCACATGATTGTTGTTTCTATTACTTACGGTAGCTGCATCTTCATTTATGTCAAACCTTCATCCAAAGATGATGTAGCTATCAATAAAGGGATTTCACTTATTATCATATCAATTTCACCAATGTTGAATCCCTTTATTTATGCACTGAGAAACAAGCAAGTAAAACAAGCTTTCAATTACTCAATTAAAAAAATTGCACTCCTCTCAAAGATATAAAAAAAAATAAAAAATATTAAATTTAAAGAAAAATGAATGAATGCAAAATCTGAAGCTTTATAATAGCATTACTGTATCCTTGTTTTTCAACCTTCATATACTCATACTTTCTTCTTAAACTTGCATACTATAAACATGACTATCTTGATTCAAACCAAATTTTTCAAATATGTTTAGTTTTGCAGTCAACCTAAAATTGTTGTATGACTGTTATCCATGGAAACACAATAAATTGTGGTTTTCTACCATACTTTGCACACTTTTAGGTGTGCCTTTTTATTTTACACTGTAGCAAATCAAATGAGTGTGGAAATGATATGTACCACTGATAGGCATGGCCTATAAAAAGTATTCATTAACCATTTGTCACTTAGAAAAAAGATGGCAATTCTTAAATTACTTTCTATGCTTTGTGCTGGTTGTGAATGATCTTATTAATGTTTCCTCTATAACATGCTTTAGGAAAACCTTGCCAATCACTACCAAGTTGAAACCTCCATTAACTCATTTAGGTGAACAAGAAACTGACTGAAATTCTGTCTATTGATCAAGTTTTCATGGAATTTTTCAGTGAGCAGTTAGTTGTTATAGTTAAAACCTAAGATATGACACTCATACATAATGAGAAAATGAATGGAAAACTAAAAACATGAAAATGTATACAAAGTAGTAGAAAATGGTGATAGTTGCTTGATTCCCTGAAAACCTGAGAGCCATGAAAGCCAAGGAATGATGCAAGCAATCTTCACCCTCCTTCTTCTCGTCCAAATGCAATTCTCCACGGTCATTCCAACATACTCTGGCCACTCCTGCTTCTCTGTTCCAGTTCCAAAGGGTCTACAAAGATCCTGGTTACACAGAGTGCTTAATTCCCTCCTCTGTACATGCTTAACCCCACACCTTTGTTCATTCCCAGTCCTTAGTGTCAGTTCCCAATACCTAGAAACACATTCTACCAAGGACACCCAGTAGTGACACATCATAGAATCTCAAAAGTTTTCCCTACTAGGCAACCCACAGCCACCACATTCTCTTAAGGCAACAGAACCCCACCCAACAAACACAACCAGATATCAGCACCTAGAATTACAATTAGCCTAAACCCAGATACCTAGATGCTAGCGTTAAAACACAGTAACAACCAGAATACTATGGCACCAATAGAGTGCATCAGCCTTATTACCATAGGCCCTGAGAAGTGCAATATAGATGCAGAACAAGACAGAACTTCAAATAGGCTTTAAAAACATGTTAGAGGTCCTCAAAGAGTATATGTAAACATCCATCAATGAAATGTATGAAAACACAAACAGAATGAAATGAAGAGAGCAATTCAAGAAAGGAAAATGCAAATATGGGTGCTCTCAGTCCCCTGAGCATCATTGTCTAGTTCTGGCTTTGCTCCTCAGTCCAAAGAAGCTTTTCAGGATCCCAAGAGCATCCTGATTCGCCATGGAAACTTTTGGGGCCCCAAAACTAACCAACTTGGAACTCTGCATGACTACCCATCCTAATTGGATCTGCCTGTCACCCCAACTGGGTCTGACTTTGGCACAGCCTACAAAATAGGATCCATCTGTGACACAGCCCACAGAGTAGGGTCTTCCTGAGGCACAGCCAACAGAATAGGGTACCCTGACCTCCACTGTCTGGCCCATATCTCCCCCACCTGCTTCCATTAGGATCATCCAGTTAACACCAAGGAAAAACAGATGCCTAAAGGACAACATAAGAACACAATCAACAAGACCCAGGGCAGTATAGCACAACCAGAGCTCAGCTATCATGCTACAACAAGCCCTGTATATTCTAATAAAACTGAAGCACAACAAGTGAACTTTAAATCCAATCTTATAAATATGATAGTTGCCTTTAAAGAGGACATGAATTAAGGAAATACAGGAAAATTCATTCAAACAGGTAGAGGCATTAAAGAGGAAACAAATAAATGTAAGAAAATACAATCAAACAGATGAAGGATATAAATAAAGCTACCCAAGACCTACAAAGAGAATGGAAGCAATAAAGAAAACACAAATGGGGCAACCTTGGAGATGGAAAACATAGGAAAGAGAATGGACCACAGACATAAGCATCAATAACAGAATACAGGTGGGAAAGGGAAATCTCAGGTATAGAAGATACAATAGAAGAAATCAATATGTCAGTGAAAGAAAGTGGAAAATCTAAAATGTTCATGACACAACTTGAGACACTATGGAAAGTTGAAATCTGAGAATAATAAGAATAGAAGAGGAGGAGGAGGAAGATTCCCAGATCAAACATCAAATGAATTGTATCAGAAAAGAAAATCTTGCCACTACATAATAATCAAAACCCTAAATATAAAGAACAAAGAAAAAATTTAAAAGCAACAAGGGAAAAAAGACCAAGTAAAATATAAAGGCAGACCTATCAGAATTACACCTGATTTCTTATTGGGAACCCTAAAGGGACATAACCAGAGGTATTGCAGATGCCAAGAGACCACAGATATCAGCCTAGATTACTATACTCAGCAGAACTTTCCATCACCATAGATGGAGACACAAAGATATTCCATGACAAAATCAAATTCAAATAATATCTTTCCACTCATCCAGCACTACAGAGGATAGGAGAACAAAATCTCCAATGAGGCTAACTACACTCAGGGAAAAAAGAAATAAACAATTTCACAAAATTAAAACCAATACAAGAGAAATACACATACACTAATACCACAGACATCAAAATAGCAGGAAGTAGCAATTATCGGTCATCAATATCTCTCAACATCAGTGAACTCAGTTCCCCAGTAAAAAGACACAGGCTAACAGAATGGATGTGTAAAAAGAATCCACCATTCTGATGTATACCAGAAATACATCTCAAAACAACAAACGTAGTCAGTATAAATGACTGAACTCACTGGCACTTGCAAAGGCATTCTAAATATGACACCATTAGCACAACTAAGCCCAACAATTAATAAATGGCCTACCATGAGACTTGAAAGGACCATCATGACACTATCATTCAAAGCTCCATGCTACCGAATGGGAACTAGTTTTTACAAACTGCACATCCAAGAGAAGGCTAATATCTAAAATATATAAAGAACTCAAAAAATTGGCCATAGAGAACACAAATAACTTGATTAAAAACGGAGCTCAGATCTAAACAGAGTATTCTCATAAAAGGTAACTCAGATGGCTGAGAAACACTTAAAGAAATGTCCAATGTCTTTAGCCATCACAGATGTGCAAATCAAAAATATTTTATAATTTGGTCTTAAACCTGTTATAATGGCTAAGATCAATAGAACAAGTGACGGCTCATGATGACAAGGGTGTGGAGTAAGGAGACCACTTACCCATTGCTGGCGGGAGTACAAACATACTGCCACTATGGAAATCAGTCTGACAGTTTCTTGAGAACATGGAAGTACATCTGTCTCAAGATTTAGCTCTCCCACTCTTAGGCATATGCTGAGAAGCCATTTGATTCACAATAGCCAGAAACTGGGAGCCAAGTCTCTGTCAATGGATAAATGAATAAAGATCATGTAGAACATTTACATAATGGAATGTTACTCAGCTGTTTAAAAAAATGAAATCATGAAAGACTAGCCTTGGCTATCCTAGAACTTACTCTGTAGCATCTCTGAGATGAGCTAAAAAACCTAGGACAATGGAAAATTCCCAGGATCTATGAGGATGACCTTGCTAAGCCTACCAGCAATAGGGAATATGAAACCTGAAATGTCCACCTCCTGTAACTGGTAAAGACTTCCAATAGAAGAATGGGTTCACCAACCCAGACACAAAACCTTCAGTCTACAATGTTTCCTGTCTACAAGATATGCAGGGACAAAGAGGGAACAGAAATTGAGGTAATGGCCAAAAAATGACTGGCCCAACTTGAGACCCAAGCCATGAAAGAGAACCCACCCCTGGCACTATTAATGATAATTGTGCTATACTTGCAGACAGGAACCTAACACAACTAACATCTGAAAGGTTTCACCCAGCAACTAATGGAAACAGATGCAGAGACCCACAGACAAACATCAGGTAGAGGTTGGGAAATCTTATGGTAGAGGGGAAGAATTGAAGGAGCCAGAAAGGTCAAGGACACCATAAGAAACTCTAAAGAATCAAGTAACATGGGCCCATGAAAGCTCACAGAGATTGAACCACCAACCAGCTGAGCATACATGGGATGTACCTAGGCCCCCTACATATATGTAACAGATGTACAGCTTGGTCTTCACTTGGGACCCCCTAACAGCAGGGATAGGGGCTGCCTCTGACTCTGTTGCCTGCCTTTGGATTCCTTTAACCTAACTAGGCTGCCTTGTCTATCATCAATGGAAGAAGATTCACCTAGTCCTACTGCAACTTGATATGCCAAGGAGGATTGATATCCATGAGAGGCCTCCTCTTGTCTGAGGAGAAAGGAGGAGAGAAGATGAGAGGGAGGAACTGGGAGGACAGGAAGAAGAAGAAGCTATGATCAATATATAAACTAAATTAATTGATGGAGAAAAGTAAAAGAAAAGAACAAAAGAAAGAAAAGAGAGAGAGGAGAGATAGAGGGAGTAAATATAGAGAGGTAGAAAACAAGTGATCCAGACATAGTGAGGTAACCCAGACCCAGAAAGACAAATATGGTATGTACTTACTTATATGTGTGTATCAGCTAAGTTGTTGATAAGCAAGCTACAGTCTATATAAGCACAGAGGTTAGATATAGAGCAAGGGGCAGGGAGTGGATCTCACTAAAAAGAAGAAATAAAATAGATAATTATGGATGGATTGGGGAGTACTAGAACTGGAGAATCAAATGGAGGGGAAGGGATAAGGTGGGCAGAGGGAGGGAATACAGATAGGGACAACTGAAACTAAGGGCCATTTGAAGGGTCGTATCGAAAGCTAATGCAGTAGAAGCCTCCTAAAATATATACATACATGAAGGTGATACGAATGAAACTGCCAAGTAATGGTGGAGGTAGAGTCCCAACTGAACATCTCTTGTCACCAAATGGAGCTTCCAATACCGGGACTGCATTATTTATCTAGTTGAGTTGTTAGCCAAAAAAGGGGTGCCATAGGAACTCCAAAACCTAGACTATGGCCAAAGCTATTGGTTACCACAAACTGACAGGAAGGCCCTATTGCTGAAGACAATACCTACACAACTTACAGAACACAACGACGCAGAACTAGTGCCTACCTAGAGCCATTACCCTTAGTGACTAGTGTTCATGGTACCAGAAGTTATTCTGATTGCTACCAAAGAAGAAAAGTAAACACATACCCGGCACCATAAACCCATGGACCTACAATACTTATTTGCCTGGGAGATATTCTGGTCCATTGCAGCACAAAGTGCATAAGTTTCCACGGACTCTCCTGTCTCTGCTCCCCACTTTCCACAGGAGCACTGTGATTAGAAAGTCACACTACCATAACCAGCTTCACATGGGTGCTGGGGATTAGAACACAGGCCCTCATATTTTCACATCAAGCACGTTACTCTCTGCACTAAACCTTCTCCTCAGCTCCTTAGTTTGACTTGAAAAAATCAATATTCTGCAGCCATTCTTTAGTAAAGACACCTGCTGTATAAGCCTGGAAACTTGAATTTAATCTCCAGAATCCACATAAAGGTGGAAGGAGAGAAAGCACTCCACAAATTTGTCCTCTGACAGCCACATGTCACTGTGGCACACATGTTGTATGCAAACACGCACATCAAGTACACATAAACACACCGGTTAATTAACTTTTTAAATAAAATTAAAACATTATTCACAGAGAATAAAGCTGAGTACTATTTTAAACCTGTGTAATTTATTCACAACATAACAAATGGATAATACAGAAAATGAGAGCTAAATCTTTTACAGCCAACATAACAAGTATTAATTATAAGAATCTGGACTAGATTATCTTTTAATTATACTCTACATTTTCCTTGCAGTTTCTTGTAAGTGATTTTGATGCTCTAAGTCTCCAAAGGTCCTCTTCCCACAAATGATTCATTAGTTATTTCTGAGCCTGGGTCACCAAGGACTCTTGTGTTTATTTGCTGTACATGTGGCAAATTAATAAAAAGTATTGGTCTTGATATGAGAAAACCCTCTTTCTGAGCAGAGAGTTCAGAACATAAGCTTTTCCCAAACTAGCAGACATTCCTTTGATCCTATTTTTCAGGAATCCAAAAAGTGAAAAAGCTACTTTCTTAAAATGGTACTGCATCATCAGTGAGAAAGTCAATCTGAATGATTAAAAACAGAAAATGTGAACACCTATGAATTCCAAGACTATTATTTTTGCACACATGACTAGACTTAATCAATGGTCGCCAGAAGTAATCATTTTACATTATATTTACAAGAATCATGTGGTTAAATAGCTAAGAGAGGAAGGCTATGAACAACTGCAAGAAATGTGAGTATGATAAATTCTGTCCTTTCAACTCAGGTCCCATGTTCCTTAGTTAAAAAGTCTTCAAGACTGTATTAAAATTACAGATGGAAAATGCAATATGATAGTAATTTAAACAGCACTTTAGAGAGCTTTGTTATTGGATATGGCATGGCCATTAGTAAGGTTATATTAAACATCAATGAAAACTGGGGCTGTATCTCAGTGGTTCTTGCATAACCTATGCAGACCCTGGTGAACAAAAAAAAAAAATGCAACAAGAAATAAAAATCATTTAAAAATCGGATAATTTGAGAACTGTAAAAAATATTTGCATGCAGTTCTCCAGAAATTTGTGAAATTGTGGACTAAGGACCAGGAATAGAACTGGAAACAAAGAGCATTGGAGGATGATTATTTCTGATAGGTAAGCCAAGTGCTTGTCTCATAATGAAACCTGTAGTAAAGGTTTAGCAACCATAATATACTGGATTGATTAAAAGATATGAAATAAAATAGAATTAGATATGGCCATCAAGTATTTCATTTTTAGACTTGTGTTCCAGGTTTACTCAGTTACATGACTGATAAGAGGAGTAATCATTTCTAGAGACTGAAAGTTCAAGAAAATAGAGTTATGTTGACAAATAATAATTCAAAGGACTGCATAAAGGCATCAGCAAGTGTCTCAAAATTACAAGAAAGATGACAGAAAAAACCACATATGGGTCCTCAATGTAAGCTGTAAAAGAGTGCTATGAATGTTGTGAGGTTAGAAACACATTCTGCTTACAAGTTCCCTAAATTTAAACAGAAATTTTATACTGTTTGAATAATTTTGCTATAAATTTTAAACATAAATAATGGAGGAAATGTGACTTTGGTATATTAACAACTGAACATAGTAACAGGAAAAAGAAATCACTGTGGATAAACTGAAATAATTCAAATGTGTCTGCTAATCACAAGCACTGCATATTTGGTGTTTCAGTGTGGAATATGTATGAATAGTAACATCACTTCCATATTAAGACAAAACTAAAAGACAATGAAGTTGAGATAGTTCTGAGGACAAGCCTAACAGTTACATATGGCATTTTTTTTACTTAATATATTAGTAGTAGCAACTGTGATGATTTTTTTCAAATATATGTCTTATATATAACATTATCTTACTATACAATAAGCCTTCTCCAAATACATGTTCTAATATGGATGTTTGTAATATATAATAGTATTATATATTACAATAGCATTAAAACTAGCTACTTGGGCCTCAAATATAAAGCTTATAACAACCTGAAACTGAACCTGAATCTGAAAATATTTGTAATTTTATGAACAAAATAAAACCCTCAGGAAACATGAACAGACCAAAGATAGCAAAAGATTTCACTTCAGGATTCAGGCTCTAGGGAGGAACTCAGTCTCAGAAAGCATTAGCAGCCAATTCCTATTGCTTGAAAAAACATGAGCCCAGCGAGCAATTGAATAAAAATAATAATAATGTGAGAATCAAATGCAAAGAGAAGGGAGCACACATAACATTTTGAAATGTGCAGACAAGCCAATTTGATTTTCTAAATTTGCCCAGAAAAGATCCAACATAAGCAACCAGTGCATTTATGTTCACAAACCAATATATATATGTATATATATATATATATATGTATATATATATATATATATATATATGCATATGAGTTGGGTTTCATAATATTTTCCCTGTAAATTACTACTCCTGGACAGATATCTCTGAATTTTAAATACGGATGGGATAGAGGTAACAATTCAATTATGAGAAACCACACAGTAACAACATTCATTCTACTGGGACTGACGGATGACCCACAACTGAAAACTCTGATCTTCATCTTTCTGTTTCTCACATACGTGCTGAGTGTGACTGGGAACCTCACGATCATTTCCCTCACCTTTATAGATTCACACCTAAAGACTGCTATGTACTTTTTCCTACAAAATTTCTCCTTCCTAGAAATCTCATTTACAACTGCTTGCATTCCCAGATACTTATACAACATCTCAACAGGTGACAAGACAATTACATATAACAACTGTGTCATTCAAATATTTTGTACTGATCTTTTTGGTGTGACAGAATTTTTTCTGCTGGCTATCATGTCCTATGACCGATATGTAGCCATCTGCAAACCCTTGCATTATATCACCATCATGAGCAGCAGGATATGTACAAGACTTATCCTCTGTTGCTGGGCAGCTGGCTTGTTTGTGATCCTGCCACCACTTAGTCTGGGCCTCAAACTGGAATTCTGTGACTCTGTTATTGACCATTTTGTCTGTGATGCATACCCCCTCCTAAAGATCTCATGCACAGAAACATGGCTCATAGAGCAGATAGTGATAGTTTCTGCAGTATTGACATTTATCATGACCCTGCTGTGTGTAAGCCTTTCCTATATATACATAATCAGGACCATTCTAAGATTTCCTTCTGCCCAGCAGAGGAAAAAGGCCTTCTCTACCTGTTCTTCCCACATGATTGTGGTTTCCATCACCTATGGCAGCTGCATCTTCATCTACGTCAAACCTTCAGCAAAGGACTCAGTGGCTGTCAACAAGGGTGTGATGGTTCTCACCACTTCCATTGCTCCCATGTTGAACCCATTCATTTATACCTTGAGGAACAAACAAGTCAAGCAGGCCTTCAATGACTCAGTGAAAAGAATTGTGCTGTTCTTCAAGAAGTAGGGAAATTTACCACTATAGAAAGCCAACTTTTTATTAAAAATATGTCATCTATATTGTTAAAATTTTTATCCTTAGCTTTCTAACTGGAAAAACTCATCACATTTTAATGTCTCAATAATTATGTATGAAACACTTTCATGAAATAAAAATATGCCTTTGCATCAAAAAATGTTAAAACAGCAATGATAGAGCAGTATCAATGAATAATTGTGTTTATTGTCTATTCTAACTTCAGCTTTCACAAGGATCTTGGTGCCGGGCACCATGATAAGTTCAATCTGTTTCTTGATACACTCATGGAATTGGTTCAGGAAGCCCCCACGAGCATGTTAAAATGTTTGTATGCACAGGTTCCTTACATTAAATGGCTCTGTATTCCCATATACATATGTACACTCTCTTGTACACTTTAAATATTCTCCACATTGATGAAAGTGCATAACAAAAGTTAATTTCTATGTAAATAGCTATAATGTTTAGGGAATTATGAGAAGAGATTGAGAATGTTCACTATATATGCAAATTGGTTCAAATGTTCCCCATCTTTTAGTTGACTCCTGCATAACCCATAGCTATCTAGGGACCCCTCGTACTTTATTATTTACTCTAAACAATAAAATAAGAAAAAATAATGGATTTAGAACAATAGATTTAATATTACAAATAATATTAAATCTTGACTTAATAATATTGTAATCCTATTACTTCTATGATTTGTAGTAAGTACAAATTATGCTTTATCTTGTGTTTTAAACAGAATTTAATGCCTTACTAAACTATACCATAAAGATGTTATTAAGTATTACTTAAGAAAACTATAAATGCCTCATTGGAATATTGATTCATTTGTGAAAACAGAGAGAGAGAGAGAGAGGGAGGGAGGGAGAGAGAGGGAGGAAGGGAGAGAGAGAGAGAGAGAGAGTTTTTAAAATGTGGGCTAGGAAGAAGGATTGGCAATTAAGACAGTTGTACTCTTCTAGAAGCCCCAAATTTTATTTAATAATGCCTTTTAAATATTTATTTCTTGTATGTATATGAGTATTCAGTACACTATCACTTTCTTCAGACACACCAGAAGAGGGCGTTGGATTCCATTACAGATGATTGTGAGCCACCATGTGATTACTGGGCATTGAACTCATGACCTCTGTAAGAGCAGTCAGTGCTCTTAACTGCTGAGCTATCTCTCCAGTCCCCCAAATTTGATTTTAAATGTATTTATGGATAGATAGATAGATAGATAGATAGATAGATAGATAGATAGATAGATAGATAGAGATAGAGATAGAGATACACACACACACACACACACACACACACACATATATATATATATATATATATATATATATATATATATATATATATATATATATATATCCACTAAAACTGGACTCTAACAATAGGCCGATCTCTTCATTTTGATCTGTTGTGAGTTTTCTATAATGTTCTATACCTCTTGCAAAAAGAAGTTTATTTGGTAAGAAGTCAAAGCTACATTTACCTATGAGGATGGGGGAAAGTACATATACTTCATAAGAGTACATTTATTTCATAAAAATAAAGTAATAAATTATGCTTGTCTAGTAAACTGGTGATACTAAGTTCTCCACAAGGATCCATGACCTTACTAACCCTACCTAATCGGTTAGCTTTCCAGACACAAGCATGTCTTCCCTCAAGCTAAGTAGTCCATAAGTCCAATTAGATAGTTCTCAGTTACAGCCAAGACAAGTGCTGCTACCACTTGCTCATCCAGGAATTTATTGTCACATCGGTCATTGTTAGGATTTCTAGGTGTTACATCTATGGAGGACTAATGGGTGCTGATAAATTTAATTGATTAAATAATAAATAAAATAATTAAAATGAAAGACAATATATAAAATACACTAAGGTATTGTATACACATTTTATTAAGTTTTGATTTGGTTTTGGTTTTTTGGGTTTTTTTTTTCGGAATTCTATACCGTAGTTTTATTATAACATTTCTTCCCTCAGTTTCTCTATAATTCACACCCTTTTCCCCACACATGCAACTTTGTGTTCTCTTTTTACAACACTGTGGACTACAGTTTGTGCTACCCGTATCATCCTGGATATGTATCCTCCACTGCAGCATGGCCCACCTCCCAGGGGCCAGACTTTAAAGAAAATGAACTCTCCATCTTTCAGCAGTCATTCATTGGAAATAGCTCCTCAGCTCGAGGTTAACCATGTCTACCTCCCATCTCCACACTGGGATTTACCCTGGCTTGACCTTGCACGGATCTTGTGCATGCTGACACAATCACTGTGAGTTTACATGTAAAACTGTTCTGCTGTGTTCAAACTATACTCTTCCCTTTTGTCATCCCACCACCGCTTGCTTTTTTAATCTTTCCTCTCCCTTTCCACAATGACAACTGAGCCCTGAGAAGAGGGAGCTGTCGTCAACCCACTAAAGCCATCAAGGCTAAGTCTTCACAGATTGAAATGTATACCAAAATATCAGCATGGGGTAACCAAGGAATGCAAGAACAGTGCAAAGCACTTTCCATTTTTATTATTAAAACAAGAAAAGCACGAGGTGACCTTTACAGTTAGCTTAAACAAACACCAGTATAGTGAGGGAATACACATGGTGTTGTCTTATCATCTTTTGTCATGTGAAAAGAGCCAAGAATATTGGTAATGAGATGGGGTGAACGTGCCAGGACATTCCATTCATGCCCTTGCTTTCAAGTGAATTCACTTAACACAGTTATGCAATTCTCTCTAGAAAGCCACCTTGTGGGAAGAACATTCTGCACTCTGTTCCTTACATAGTTGGCAGTGAATCCACAGCTTCTTTTACACAGGTTGTGATACAAATGCCCAGTTTATAGCTTAACATTCTGAAGTCTCTTATCCCCTGCTACTCCACCAGTTCCTTATCTGTTTATTGCATCTGTTAACTGACGGAATTTTTTTTTTGATGACTGTTCCTTGTTACACTAAACTTTGAGTGTGATAGCTCACTGAAAGTGAACTTAATACTATGCCAAATTAAAATTGTAATAGTAGTAGGCTTTCCACAAGAGTCTATACCTGTCTAGGTCAAAGATTTTAGTCCCTATAACAGCAGCCCACCATCTGATTGGATTAGGGGTTCACTGCTCAAGAAAGAACCCATGCCTAACATGGTTCAAGTAGCCAAAAACCTGGAACTAGATAGGCCACAGATATGGGGAAACGCCAAATACAATTGTTCTGCTTAATGACTATACCAATGCAATGACTCAGCAACAGTTTGCTAGGTCAGTGTCCTGCTGAGCCATCAACAAAGATGCTTCTTCCTTCAGTAGATGGAAGTAAATACAGAGACCCACAACTCAGCAATGTACAGAAGGTGAGAGACACTGGAATGCTCACTCCTAAGTGGGAGGTCTTCATCAAACCACTTTCCTAAGGGCTTAGGTAACCCTGATGAACAGGAGGCAGAAAGACTACAAAAGCCAGGGGGGATAGAAGACACAAAAGAAGCAATGCCTTCCAGACACTGCAGACTGACACACATGTGAACTCACAGAGACTGTGGGAACATGCACAGTACTACACACAGCTAAGCCAAATGGGTTCCCAGCACTGAGAATGGGCAGTGGACAGGATCTCCATCCCTAATGAAGAAGCTATCCACTTGACAACTACTCACAAAGGAAAAATTGGTTTTTTAACATAGTGTCTCATTGACTATACAAATCAAACTTAAGTGCACAGGCCATGTGTATGACCAACATGAAATGAACTCGGGGATATTTAGGGGTATATTTTGTCTCATCATTCTTCCCTTGTAATTTTTTTCCTTACTGCTATTTTGTTTAAACATTATAATTTCCTATTGTGTGTGTGTATGTATTTCTTTTGTTATATCTTTGTTTTGTTCTTTTTTGTTTGCTTCTTTTTTTTCTAAACATAGAGAAAAAGAAGGACTAGGATAGGATAGATGGGGAGATGGGGGATCTAGGAGGAGGAAAGAGAAACTGTGATCAGAAGATTTTGTATGGAAAAAAATCTATTGTCATTAAAAAATAAAATAAGCATGCGGGTTTAGGACTAGGACGACCAAGAATAAAACCACAAACAGGCCTTCTGAAAGGTTTTCTAGCGTTGAATGAGTTTCCTAAATTCTTTTTTTTTTTAAATTTTTTTATTCGATATAATTTATTTACATTTCAAATGATTTCCCCCTTTTCTAGGCCCCCACTCCCCAAAAGTCCCGTAAGCCCCCTTCTCTTGCCCTGTCCTCCCACCCACCCCTTCCCACTTCCCCTTTCTGGTTTTGCCGAATACTGTTTCACTGAGTCTTTCCAGAACCAGGGGCCACTCCTCCTTTCTTCTTGTACCTCATTTGATGTGTGGATTATGTTTTGGGTATTCCAGTTTTCTAGGTTAATATCGACTTATTAGTGAGTGCATACCATGATTCACCTTTTGAGTCTGGGTTACCTCACTTAGTATGATGTTCTCTAGCTCCATCCATTTGCCTAAGAATTTCATGAATTCATTGTTTCTAATGGCTGAATAGTACTCCATTGTGTAGATATACCACATTTTTTGCATCCACTCTTCTGTTGAGGGATACCTGGGTTCTTTCCAGCATCTGGCAATTATAAATAGGGCTGCTATAAACATAGTAGAGCATGTATCCTTATTACATGGTGGGGAATCCTCTGGGTATATGCCCAGGAGTGGTATGGCAGGATCTTCTGGAAGTGAGGTGCCCAGTTTTCGGAGGAACCGCCAGACTGATTTCCAGAGTGGTTGTACCAATTTGCAACCCCACCAGCAGTGGAGGAGTGTTCCTCTTTCTCCACACCCTCTCCAACACCTGCTGTCTCCTGAATTTTTAATCTTAGCCATTCTGACTGGTGTAAGATGAAATCTCAGGGTTGTTTTGATTTGCATTTCCCTAATGACTAATGAAGTTGAGCATTTTTTAAGATGCTTCTCTGCCATCCGAAGTTCTTCAGGTGAGAATTCTTTGTTTAACTCTGTACCCCATTTTTTAATAGGGTTGTTCGGTTTTCTGGAGTCTAACTTCTTGAGTTCTTTATATATATTGGATATTAGCCCTCTATCTGATGTAGGATTGGTGAAGATCTTTTCCCAATTTGTTGGTTGCCGATTTGTCCTCTTGATGGTGTCCTTTGCCTTTACAGAAACTTTGTAATTTTATGAGGTCCCATTTGTCAATTCTTGCTCTTAGAGCATATGCTATTGGTGTTCTGTTCAGAAACTTTCTCCCTGTACCGATGTCCTCAAGGGTCTTCCCCAGTTTCTTTTCTATTAGCTTCAGAGTGTCTGGCTTTATGTGGAGGTCCTTGATCCATTTGGATTTGAGCTTAGTACAAGGAGACAAGGATGGATCAATTCGCATTCTTCTGCATGCTGACCTCCAGTTGAACCAGCACCATTTGTTGAAAAGGCTCTTTTTTCCATTGGATGTTTTCAGCCCCTTTGTCGAGGATCAAGTGGCCATAGGTGTGTGGGTTCATTTCTGGATCTTCAATCCTGTTCCATTGATCCTCTTGCCTGTCACTGTACCAATACCATGCAGTTTTTAACACTATTGCTCTGTAGTAGTGCTTGAGGTCAGGGATACTGATTCCCCCAGACTTTCTTTTGTTGCTGAGAATAGTTTTAGCTATCCTGGTTTTTTTGTTGTTCCGGATGAATTTGATAATTGCTCTTTCTAACTCTGTGAAGAATTGAGTTGGAATTTTAATGGGTATTGCATTGAATCTGTATATTGCTTTTGGCAAAATGGCCATTTTAACTATATTGGTTCTACCGATCCATGAGCATGGGAGGTTTTTCCATTTTTTGAGGTCTTCTTCCATTTCCTTCTTCAGAGTCTTGAAGTTCTTGTCATACAGATCTTTCACATGTTTGGTAAGAGTCACCCCAAGGTACTTTATACTGTTTGTGGCTATTGTGAAGGGGGTCATTTCCCTAATTTCTTTCTCAGCCTGCTTATCCTTTGAGTATAGGAAGGCCACTGATCTGCTTGAGTTGATTTTATAACCTTCCACTTTGCTGAAGTTGTTTATCAGCTGTAGGAGATCTCTAGTGGAGTTTTTTGGGTCACTTAGGTAGACTATCATGTCGTCTGCTAATAATGATAGTTTGACTTCTTCCTTTCCAATTTGTATCCCTTTGACCTCCTTATGTTGTCGAATTGCCCGAGCTAGTACCTCAAGTACAATATTGAAAAGATAAGGAGAAAGGGGACAGCCTTGTCTGGTCCCTGATTTCAGTGGGATTGCTTCAAGTTTCTCTCCATTTAGTTTGATGCTGGCTACCGGTTTGCTGTATATTGCTTTTACTAGGTTTAGGTATGGGCCTTGAATTCCTGTTCTCTCCAAGACTTTAAGCATGAAAGGATGCTGAATTTTGTCAAATGCTTTTTTAGCATCCAATGAAATGACCATGTGGTTTTGTTCTTTGAGTTTGTTTATGTAGTGGATTGCATTGATGGATTTCTGTATATTGAACCAACCCTGCATTCCTGGGATAAAGCCTACTTGATCATGGTGGATGATCGTTTTGATGTGTTCTTGGATTCGGTTGGCAAGAATTTTATTGAGTATTTTTGCATCGATGTTCATAAGGGAAACTGGTCTGAAGTTCTCTTTCTTTGTTGGATCTTTGTGTGGCTTTGGTATCAGTGTAATTGTGGCTTCGTAGAAGGAATTGGGTAGTGTTCCTTCTGTTTCTATTTTGTGGAATAGTTTGAAGAGTATTGGTGTTAAGTCTTCTTTGAAGGTCTGATAGAATTCTGCACTGAAACGATCTGGCCCTGTGCTTTTTTTGGTTGGAAGACTTTCTATGACTCCTTCTATTTCTTTAGGCATTATGGGACTGTTTAGATGGTCTAGTTGGTCCTGATTTAATTTTGGTATTTGGTATCTGTCAAGGAAATTGTCCATTTCCTCCAGATTCTCCAGTTGTGTTGAGTACAGTCTCTTGTAGTAGGATCTGATGATTTTTTGGATTTCCTCAGTTTCCGTTGTTATATCTCCCTTTTCATTTCTAAGTTTGTTAATTTGGATACTTTCTCTGTGCCCTTTGGTCAGTCTGGCTAAGGATTTATCTATCTTGTTGATTTTCTCAAAGAACCAGCTCCTGGTTTTGTTGATTTTTTTGTATGGTTCTCTTTGTTCCTACTTGATTGATTTTGTCCCTGAGTTTGATGATTTCCTGCCTTCTACTCCTCCTGGGTGAAATAGCTTCTTTTTGTTCCAGGACTTTCAGGTGTGTCATTAAGCTGGTAATGTATGCTCTCTCCATTTTCTTTTTAGAGGCACTCAGGGCTATGAGTTTTCCTCTTAGCACTGCTTTCATTGTGTCCCATAGATTTGGGTATGTTGTGTTTTCATTTTCATTGTGTTGTAAAAAGTCTTTAATTTCTTTCTTTATTTCTTCCTTGACCAAGGTATCATTGAGTAGAATATTGTTCAGTTTCCACGTGTATGTGGGTTTTCTGTTGTTTTTGTTGCTATTGAAGACCACTTTTACTCCATAGTGATCTGATATGAGGCATGGGATTAGTTCGATCTTCTTATATTTGTTGAGGTCTGTCTTGTGACCAATTATATGGTCGATTTTGGAGAAGGTACCATGAGGTGCTGAGAAAAAGGTATATTCTTTTGTTTTAGGATAGAATGTTCTATATATATCTGTTAAATCTAATTAGTCCAAAGCTTCAATTAGTTTCATTGTGTCCCTGTTTAGTTTCTGTTTTCCTGATCGGTCCATTGAGGAAAGTGCAGTGCTGAAGTCACCCACAATTATTGTGTTAGGTGTAATGTGTGCTTTGAATTTTAATAAAGTTTCTTTTACGAAAGAGGGTGCCCTTGCATTTGGAGCATAGATGTTCAGGATTGAGAGTTCTTCGTGTTGTATTTTTCCTTTGACCAACAAGAAGTGTCCCTCAGAGTCTCTTTTGATGACTTTGGGTTGAAAGTCAATTTTATCTGATATTAAAATGGCTACTCCAGCTTGTTTCCTGAGACCATTTGCTTGTAAAATTGTCTTCCAGCCTTTTACTCTAAGGTAGTGTTTGTCTTTGACCCTGAGGTGTGTTTCCTGTAAGCAGCAAAATGTAGGGTCCTGTTTACGTATTCAGTCAGTTAGTCTGTGTCTTTTTATTGGGGCATTACGTCCATTGATGTTAAGAGATATTAAGGAATAGTGATTGTTACTTCCTATCATTTTTGACGTTATTTTTTAAATTTGATTGCTTAATTTCTTTTGGGTTTGATGAAAGGTTACTATCTTGCTTTTTCCAGGGTGAAGTTTCCCTCCTTGTATTGGTGTTGTCCTCCTATTATCCTTTGTAGGGCTGGGTTTGTGGATAGATATTGGGTAAACTTGGTTTTGCCATGAAATATCTTAGTTTCTCCATCTACGGTGATTGAGAGTTTTGCTGGATATAGTAGTTTTGGTTGGCATTTGTGTTCTCTTAGAGTCTGCATGAGATCTGCCCAGGACCTTCTAGCCTTCATAGTCTCAGGTGAAAAGTCTGCTGTGATTCTGATAGGTCTTCCTTTATAGGTTACTTGGCCTTTTTCTCTTACTGCCTTTAATATTCTTTCTTTGTTTAGAACATTTGGTGTTTTGATTATTATGTGACGGGAAGTATTTCTGTTCTGGTCCAGTCTGTTTGGAGTTCTGTAGGCTTCTTGTATATTCATGGGCATCTCTCTCTTTAGGTTAGGGAAGTTTTCTTCCATAATTTTATTGAAGATATTTGCTGGCCCTTTAAGTTGTAAATCTTCACTCTCATCTATGCCTATAATCCTTAGGTTTGGTCTTCTCATTGTGTCCTGGATTTCCTGGATATTTTGGGTTACAAGCTTTTTGCATTTTGCATTTTCTTTAACTGTTGAGTCCATGGTTTCTATGGAATCTTCAGCATCTGAGATTCTTTCTTCTATCTCTTGTATTCTGTTGTTGATATTTGCATCTCTGTCCCCTGATTTCTTCCCAAGGCTTTCTATCTCCAAAGTTGTCTCCCTTTGAGTTTTCTTAGTTGTTTCTACTTCTGATTTTAGATCCTGGATGGTTTTGCTTAGCTCCTTCACTTGCTTGTTTGTGCTTTCCTGTAATTCTTTAAGAGATTTTTGTGTTTCTTCTTTCATGACCTCAGCCTGTTGACCAAAGTTCGCCTGTATTTCTTTAAGTGTTTTTTGCGTTTCCTCATTGTTGGCTTTTGTATTCTCCTGGATTTCTTTCAATGATTTTTGTGTTTCCCTTGCAAGGGCTTCTAACTTTTTGATCCATATTCTCCTGAATTTCTTTAAGTATGTCCTTCATGTGTTCCTGTACCAGCATCATGACTAGTGATTTTAAATCCAAATCTTGTTTTACTGGTGTGATGGGGTATCCAGGACATGTTGGTAGAGGAGAATTGGTTTCAGATGTTGCCATATTGCCTTGATTTCTGTTAGTGACGTTCCTGTGTTTGCCTTTTGCCATCTAGTTCTCACTGGTGTTAGTTGGTCTTTTCAGTGCTGGACTCACCAGTGCAAGCTGCCCCTTCCCAGTTGGCCTCTGGTGCACAGCTTACCTCCTGCACTGCCTGTAGACCGGGTGCTGCTGCCCAGGCTGTTCAGATCCCGAAGCAGGCACCCGAAGGCTCCTGCTGGGGCCCGCTGGATTCACCTGAGCACACCAACTTCTCCCCGCTGGCTGCCCGGAAGCCCCTCTAGCCTCTTGCAGGACCTGGAGATGTGGTGCTGCCGTCCAGGCTGATCTGGATCCGGAAGCGGAGAGAGTTGAGCTGAGGGCTTCCGCCTGAGGCCTTGCCCCAGATTGTGTCTGTGGACCAGATGGAGCCAGTGTGCACCCCCAGGGAGTGCCGACAGTGTATGCTGCCGGGACCTCCCCTGTGTTCTGATCACTCTGCTGGGCAGCCGATCCCCCAACCGGGCTGGAGCACACAAGGTTAGCCTGGCCGCCCAGGCCCTGAGTCCAGGCAAAAGCCTGGGAGGCCAAGGTCCGAGCAAAGTTCCCCTAGGGCTATGACTGTTAATTGGGTCTGCCAGGTGACCAGGATGAGTTTCCTAAATTCTTAATGTTCAAATTTTTTCTTTAAAATGGAATTACAATTTCTAGAGAGTTTTTGAAAAATCCAATGAAATTATTTTAAAAATTGTTCTTTATAGGTATGTCATATTCAGACTCCAAAATTAGCTTTAGTAATTCTGTCATTTTCTTTCAAATTCTTCTCTTGGAAAATTATATTCCCAATAGTTGTAATTTTAAAAGGTACCATGTATTCGAATCTTTCTGGGTTTTTATTTTAAACCTCAGTTGGGCTTACAAAATTTTTATTATTATTCAAAAATGAAGCACTGTGGTTCAGAAAGATTGTATAAAATACACTAATTTGTGTAGCTAGCAAATATCAAGCATAAACTTAGATCACTTATGAGGAAATGTATTCCATTAAACACAGTCCTGCATAACCTATACTTGAAATTAAACACAGACACAGAAAGAGTAATTTCTTCCTTTTAATCAGTAAAAAATAGGTTTTATAAATTAAAACAGAATATACCACTTAATGTAACTTCAATATATCATTTTACAATATTGTTTGATATAATTTACTTAGTTTGACTAAAGTTGAACTATTGATTTTAAAATACAACTTTAAAAATAAGAATTCAAATGGAGTCATTGGTGGACTATGTTATTCTCAGAAGACATTTGTTATTATTTCCCTACAAGATATCAAATGCCTCCCATGATTTATTGGCAAGGTTGAGCCCCAATATCTGCAAAACTACACAGGCTATTACCATTTCCCTTGGTTGGCCAACATAATACATGGTAAGAACTCCAGTTCTGAAAACATCACACACCTTGAATGCAGGAATTAGAGAAAACAATCTCAAGACACCCAGAGAACTTTCTCTTTGCTACAAGTTTTCATAGTACTGAAAAGTTCCATGTAGACTGCTGGGGAGCAAACTCATCAGTGACCTTACCCAGCAGGAGACACTGCATGCTGTGGTGCTGTCCTGCTAGATGAGATGCAGCCACGTGTGCAATAGCGGAGAGACTGTCCGGGATAACTAAACACTTTACAATTGGAACTGAGGCCTACTCTTCAGAATAGAATTCTATATTTTGTGTTTTGATCGTGGTCAAAAGTCCATAAATATGGAGGCCATAGGTCCAAGTCACTTGAAATGGAAATATTATCAAATCCCTTCTATGTGCTTTTGTTCATACACACAGACTCTCAGTCTTTATCAGAAGAGCCTTTTTTGTAAGTGACACTAAGTAGAGGGATACATAATTGGTCAAAGTGCAGAATTGCTGAGTGCCCAGCCAGAATTGGGACATCTGTTTTAGTCCCCCTCCACCAAGGCTGAGGTAACCCCAAGAAAGAGGAGGTGGAAATAATGCAAGAATAAGAAAATAGGAGGCATGCTATGAATACCGTCTGCTGTACATGGCATGGCTACCACACTCATGGAGTTATAGGAGCTGTGGTAACCTGCACAAGGCCTATACAAGACCAAGTCCATCAAAATCCCAGCACAGAGAAGGCAGATAATCTCCAGACCCTGTGCCTCACTGAGGAACTATTGGCAGTGTATACCTGATGGAAGAGAGATTTATTCTTTTATGAGAATGTGGCCACTCGTAAGTTCCTCGTGCTCCTGGAGCATGGTGGCCTCACATCCATGAACAAATGTACTAAGTGGCTTATAAAGAAGCAAACAGAAAAAAGGCCTGAGGTTGTGAGGGAATGAATTGGGAAGGTGGAAATAAGTAGGCAATTTTCATTATATACATATATGAAATTCTCAACTATGAAAAATTTAAACTAAACTATTAGCTAATGAATCAATGCTGATATAATCTTCCACTGTATTATATATGCTTAATACATAGATATATATTAACTCCAATTTTTAGTGGTTAAGAATGGTTAAGAGTGCTTGCTACACCATGAGAAGCAGACTTTGGATATCAGTAGCCAAATAAAGTCTGAGTGTATCCCCACCCTTGCCTGAAACCCAAGAACTGAAGGGAATAGGAAAAAAAGTGGAAATTTAAACAAGGGAAAAGAACAAAACTAGTTAGGTTTTGCTTATGCTGAGCCTAGCTGAATTCCAGGTTCAGTGAGAGTTTTTGCCCCAAAGGAACAAGGCTGGAGTGATAGACAGAAATGCCCAATACTCTCCTCTGGTCTCCATACAGACATGCACATTCACACATAGGTACACAAATTCCTACACTGGCACACCACCCCAAATATAAACACAAAAAGGAATAGGCATAATAGAATACACACACAATATAAAGGAATATAAAACATGATACAAAAATGTATCTTAGTTTAAAAAGGAAGATTGAAAAATTGTGCCCAGTGAAATGGAGAAGAAAATAATAACAAATATATAACACCATGCATAAATTAATTTTATCATTAGCATCATAGTTTTGGAGATAAACATAGTAACCAAAATTAGTTCATATTCCACAGTATGATTGTTTATCAAATGTTTCATAACATTTACACTAATCTCCAAATCTCCAGGATAGAATGTTCCAATGCAGAGGAAAGGTAAATTACAGAGGTTTAAAGAAAAATATAATATAGTTACTTTCAATTTTAAAAAAAATAAAGAGACTAGAGAGATGGATCAGGGGTTTAAAACACTATCTTTTCATTCACAGTATAGTGGAGCAATTCCTAACATACACACACACACACACACATCAAATACCTTACAATAATTTGTAAATCTGGGGGATTCAACATCCTCCTCTGACATCTATGACTACCAGGCTTGTAATAGGTACATAGAAATATATACAGGCATAAAGGCAGGCAAACATGCCATACACAAAAAATACTCCTTTAAAAGCTGAAAACAAATGAGCTCATAATATAAAGTTTGATTCCTACATTTTTGAAAGGGACACAATGACATTCATGTTAACCAGTACATTCATTTCTTTCTATTAAGCACTACTTTATTAATCAAATCCTTGAAGGCTTGTTTTACCTGCTGATTTCTCAAGGTGTAAATAAAAGGGTTCAGCATAGGGGCAATTGAAGTATTGAGAACAGCCACCCCTTTGGTCAGCGATGCTCTTTCGTTTGCAGAAGGTTTGACATACATGAAAATGCAGCTGCCATAAGAGATGGAGATGACAATCATGTGAGAGGAGCAGGTGGAGAAAGCCTTTTTCCTCTGGCTGGCCGATGGGAACCTCAGAATGGTGCTGATGATGCAGATGTAGGACAAGATCACTAGGGCCAGGGTGAACAGCAGAGTGATGGAGGCACAATAAAAGCCAAATGCCTCTAAAAGCCTTGTATCTGAACAAGACAGTTGTAACATGGGGAAGTAGTCACAGGAGAAGTGATCAATGATATTCAAAGCACAAAAATCTAACTTGAGCATAAGCATGATCAAAGGGAAGATGCTCAGGAATCCCGCCAGCCATGAGGTGAGGACAAGCAGGGTGCAGACTTTCTGATTCATGATGACAACATAGTGCAGTGGCTTGCAGATGGCCACATAGCGATCGTAAGACATGGCAGTTAGAAGAAAGAACTCAGACACTCCCAGGGAAAGGAAGAAATACAACTGAGCCAAACAGTTGTTATAGGAAATGGTCTTGACTTTAGTAATTATTGACTCCAAAAATCTAGGGATGGAAACACTGGTGAATATAATTTCTAAGAAGGAGAAATTCTGGAGGAAGAAATACATAGGAGTCTTTAGCTGGGAGTCCAGCAAGGTGAGAGTGATGATGGTCAGGTTTCCAGTGACACTTAATATGTAAGCAATGAATAAAAGGATAAAAATCACAACCTGAACCTCTGGTGTGTCTGATATGCCCAAGAGCACAAACTCAGTAACCATAGTGTGGTTTCTCATACTGATTTATTGTTCATAGACTCTATTGATAAAAGAGAAATCGAAGTGTAAACACAACCTAAAAGGAACAAAAGCTTAAATGCTGATATTGCTACATTCTGTGAAGTTAAGCAATGGAATATTTTCACAAGGATTTTACATTCTCTGCTCATTCCTCTTAAACAAAAAACATTGCTGAAAGGAAATATTTTTGTACATGGGTATTTAAAGCCCTCTTGAGCAATTTATACACCAACACTCTACATATGGTTCTAATTTGTATGTGTGTAATGTACTGTTGAACTATAGGTTTATATAGCAATGTTTTAATAGCATCTTCATTTTCAGTATAAAACATTGTTTTGGATTCACATACTGTATTCTTTCAAAACTGAATATAACATTACATTTCAACTTCAATACTATTTCAAACTTCTATAGTTTAATAGTAGAAACTGAGCACCCAATCAAATTTACTAAACCTAAGTGATGTAATGGTTATTTTCAACAATAATTTGTATTATTTATTTTAAAATGGCTAAGGAAGTAAATGTATTTGTAGACACAGAAATCAGAATAGATTTTTTGTTATTATAAAAACAAAATCTTGGCTTGTGAGAATTAAAACATGGGCCAGGGAAAATAATTAAACAAAGCCAGGAATCAATAGTTATTTTCTATGAATGCTGAGACACTCGTATCATTCTAAAAAAAAATTGCTATGTTTATTTGCTATTTTATCTTTAAACTTTCTTGAGGACAAAAGGAACTTATACAAAGTTTATTTTTTTATCTCAAAGTGAAATAGTGCCTTCCTTCTCAGAGAATTATCAGAATGAATAAAATTATGTGTTGGAATTAATTTCTCATACCACAGAGCTCTACACCAGAACCTATATGACTTCCATCACTCCTGTTTTCTCCTGATATTTAACAGGCAACACAGAGCCTGTGATGTAAAGTACCAAAGTCGTACTAGTTTCTGTGCTGTGCAGTTCAGCAAGTGATAAGTACTAAAGCTGATAATGAATATCATTTACCTTTTCATATTTTAGTCTCCCAGCTCTTCCTGTTTTTTCTCTTTAGGAATATACACTTTTCATCAATATGCCATCAAAACTGACAAATAACTGTTATGTGGTTTACATGATAGTTAAAATATATTAAAATCTAAATTTAAAAGTAACAAATATATTTAAATGATAATTTGGGGATCCTTACATTTTTTTCAGTAAATTAACCTTTCAAGGAGGGATAAACATTTGTTCACAAATATGAAATATACTGTTTTGTATATATGGTAATATCATTCAGAAATAATATCATACAGTAGTCAGCCATGGCTTAAATTCTGCCACTTAAAAACATAAAAATAAACATATTCCTATTATTCTTCAGAAGATGTTTTTTGTCATTCAGGTCACACTTGCCTCTTTTAATTATCCAAAACATTAACATAAAAAACATACATGGTGAACTGCTTGTAAGAATGCTAACAGCCTCACTTAGAAATGAAAACAAATGTACCTTTCATCTCTTTTATCTTTTCACGGGCACAGAATGTGCTATAAACATAATGTTGTCATCCTTGGAATTGTTTAAGAAAACGAAGCAACTGATACTGTTTTAAGACACTGGAAGGTAAAACATTTTGAAGGTCTCTGGATAAGATAAAATGGAAATCTGCACAAGCATAAGTACAACTTTACCTTCTCTGAAAGTCTATGAATCCCTGACACACTCAACTAAAGACAAGAAGGATGCAACCAGAAGCTCAAGACATGGATGCAGTAATGCCATGACTCATCTTTCTTGAAAACCACACAAGATAGAGAGACAGAGATGAAAAGTGTACCAATCAACTGATAACATCCAACCTGACTTCCCTTTGGTCAAGCAATTCTCTTTAATGAGTGCATGGACTCAGTCTATGCTCAGGAGATAATTTATTCTCAATTCATTTGGGATTAGTTAAACCCAGAATATACCATCCTACAATGGTCTCTTCTTTGACAGTCTTACTGATATTTTACTAATTAGTAAATTCTGCCAGTACAGAGCAGAATAGGGAACTAAAGAAGTATTTGTTAATATATTCAAAAGTTATAATTGTACTTTGCTCTTGTTTTCTATTTTTTAACTTTAAATTTAATATATGAATCACAATATGGGATCCAGAGCCACAATAGTATGTCCTTACCCCATCCTACCAGGCATACATTTATATCTGTTGATTATTTAAAATAAAATATACTACACCAATTTGAATTATCTATTATGCATACACAACCACATAGTATTACAATTCACACAATGTTACAAGTCCAGACATTATGAAATTTTATTCCACAAAATGTTGTCCCAAATTCTTACCTTGATTTTTCAGTTAACTCTGAATGATTCATGTCATTCCTTGACAAGGTATCTTTAAAAAACACTGTACTTGTAACATTTGTATGGGATATCTAAGAAGACTTGTACATAATTCATTAATTTTATTATTGGCCAAGATTAGGATTACTACCCTCCCTCCAAAACAGTAACAGACTGGAAAGCCATCAAGGGTAATCTTAAAGATTGTGTAAGAATGCTGAAGTGTAGCCTTCTGTAACTGGTGGCTTCTGGTGAGGGTGTGAGTGGTAAATGACTCAGTGGTCTTTAAGGGTCTGTCCACTAGGAGTTTGATCATGCTACAGTGAATCTATCAGCACTACAAACTGAATTTTTTGCTTTTGTTTTGTGTTTCTTCTTCCTCTTCTTTCTCTTCTTCCTCTCCTCCCCTCCTTTCCTCCTCCTCCTCATCTCTCTTCTTCTTGTCTTTCTTCTACTGCTTCTCCTTTTTCTTCTTTTCCTTCTTTTTCCTCTTCTTTTTCTTCTTCTTTCTTTCTTTCTTTCTTTCTTTCTTTCTTTCTTTCTTTCTTTCTTTCTTTCTTCTTCTTCTTCTTCTTCTTCTTCTTCTTCTTCTTCTTCTGCTACTGCTGCTGCTTCTGCTCCTTCTTCCTCTTCCTCCTCCTCCTCCTCCTCCTCCTCCTCCTCCTCCTCCTCCTCCTCCTCCTCCTCTTCTTCTTCTTCTTCTTCTTCTTCTTCTTCTTCTTCTTCTTCTTCTTCTTCTTCTTCTTCTTCTTCTTCTTCTTCTTTTCCCCTTCTTCTTTTCCCCTTCTTCTTTTCCCCTTCTTCTTTTTCCCCTTCTTTGAAGTGAAATCCAAAGGGTGAGGGGTGGTTTTGGGAGGACTAGGAAGTAAAGGTGTTCGGGGTTCACAATGTGAAATTCCTAAATAATAAGAATATTATGAAATAAGATTAGGGTTAGAATCACATTTCATTCACTTTTAGATCTCTGTTGGCACACAGCAGCATGAGAACTTTAAATCATTTAAATGTGTTTTAAAATTTAATATCATACATTAGCTTAGGAAAAAAGGGACTCATGAAACCATAGCAGCTGTGGTTGACTGTGCAAGACATATACGATATCATGGCTTGGGAGGCCTAGCTGTTCCTGGGGAACCACACGTTCATAATTTTCTGGTTTTAATATTATCCATCTTACAAAAGAGTTGTTCACATCTTGTTCAGTTACATTTTAAATTTTGGTATCACTCAACAGTGACACTATCTGAACCTAGACTTGTATTTTTATGTGGTCTTACCTGCACATTCAAATTATTAGTAAACAGTGATATGCAGATAACTATTTCATCAGTGAATTTTGGTGAATGCATCATAAGAAATTTGTTCATTTCACCAAAGTTTTGAATTTTTTTCTTTTTTTATTTGATATATTCTTTTTTTATTCGATAAATTTTTATTTATATTTCACATGATTTCCCCATTCCTGGCTCCCCACTCCCTGAAAGTCCCATAAGCCCTCTTCCCTCCCCCTGTTCCCCCATCCACCCCTTGCCACTTCCCTGTTCTGGTATTGCCCTATACTGCTGCACTGAGACTTTCCAGAACCAGGGGCCACTCCTCCATTCTGCTTGGACATGATTTGATGTGTGGATTATGTCTTGGGTATTCCAAGTTTCTAGGCTAATATCTGCTTATCAGTGAGTGCATACCATGATTCATCTTTTGAGACTGGGTTACCTCACTTAGTATGATGTTCTCTGGCTCCATCCATTTGTCTAAGAATTTCATGAATCATTGTTTTAATGGCTGAATAGTACTCTGTTATGTAAATATACCACAGTTTTTGTATCCATTCCTCCATTGAGGGATACCTGGGTTCTTTCCACCTTCTAGCTACTACAAATAGGGCTGCTATGAAAATAGTGGAGCATGTATCAGTTGGGCAGTTCCTCAGAAAACTGGGCACGTCACTTCCAGAGGACCCTGCTATACCACTCCTAGGCATATACCCAGAGGATTCCCCAGCAATAAGGATACATGCTCAATACTTTTTTTTAATTTTATTTTCTAAATTTCCCATATGTCCCATTGTTTTTAATTGCAGAGTAGTATCCCATTGTGTAAATATACCACATTTTCTGTATCCATTCCTCCATTGAGGGACATCTGGGTTCTTTCCAGCTTCTGGCTATAAATAAGGCTGCTATGAACATAATGGAGCATGTGTCCTTATTGCGTGCCAGGTAATCCTCTGTGTATATGCCCAGGAGAGGTACATCAGGGTCCTCCAGAAGTGTCATGTCCAGTTTTCTGAGGAAACGCCAGACTGATTTCCATAGTGGTTGTACCATCTTGCAATCAGTGGAGGAGTGTTCCTCTTTCTCCACATCCCCACCAACACCTGCAGTTTCCTAAGTTTTTAACCTTAGCCATTCTGACAGGTGTGAGGTGAAATCTCAGGACTGTTTTGATTTGCATTTCCCTAATGACTAATGATGTTGAGCATTTTTTTATTTGATATATTTTTATTTACATTTCAAATGATTTCCCCTTTTCTGGCCCCCCACTCCCCAAGAGTCACATAAGCCCCCTTCCCTCCCCCTGTTCTCCCATCCGCCCCTTCCCACTTCCCTGTTGGTTCTGGAAAAACTCAGTGTAGCAGTATAGGGCAAAATTGATATATTCTTTATTTACATTTCAAATGATATCCCCTTTCCTGGATCCCCCCTCACTCCCCCTATTCCCCCAATTAACCCCTTCCCATTTCCCTGTCCTGGTATTCCCCTACACTGCTGCACTGAGCCTTTCCAGGACCAGGGGCCTCTCCTCCCTTCTTCTTGGGCATCATTTGATATATGAATTGTTTCCTAGGTATTCCAAGAGTGTGGGCTAATATCTGTTTATCAGTGAGTGCACACCATGTGTATTCTTTTGTGATTGGGTCACCTCACTCAGAATGACATTCTCCAGTTCCACCCACTTGCCTAAGAATTTCATGAATTCATTGTTTTTAATAGCTGAATGTAATTTAATTCCATAGTGTAAATATACCACATTTTCTGTATCCATTCCTCCATTGAAGGATATCTGGATTCCTTCCAGCTTGTGGCTATTATAAATAGGGCTGCTATGAACATAGTGGAGCATGTGAATTTAAAAAAAAAATCTTAGCTGTGAGCTATTTCCTAAATCTGAAATACAATAGCAAAAACATAATATTTTCATTCAAACATGAGAATGCAAACATTTCACATCTATTTAACAATGCACATTTTATACAAATAAATAAATGAAATGGAAGAGAGGGGACAGAAAGCAAGACTATGACCCAAAATGACAAATACTAGATCTTGTAATTAATATCCCAGTATAAAGAATATATGGTGGTAAGTCCTAATGACTTTAGCAATACTGTCATTGCAGCATCAACACCTGTATCCCACACAGGCGCTCTCTTGGGCTGAGACCACTCAATGCTTGCATCATTCCTTAGCAGATATTCTATATTCCTGTGCTGTTTAACTATGTGTAGGGACTCCAGCACTACCATCCAATACCTTGTTATTAATGATCACACTTAAGCAGTTTTAAAATGAAAAATATTAAATACAAAATATGCAGTTTAAAAGAAGAAAGAGAACCAGGAAGCTTGATATTGCAGACAAGACTTGAGATGAGACAGAGAAAGAGTGTAAGGACAGGCTTGCTCTGCATTGGAATATACACGTTACTCATCTAAGCTTCTAACTTGTATAAGGAAAATGACTGAGAATTTACTGATCCTAGAAAGAAAGACTAACAAGAAATCAAAAGTGATTCAAGAAGCCCAGGTTCCTTACCAGACTAACTGCCAGATAGTCATAGTGTCAGACAATGTATAGCAAGAAAATTCCTAAATAAAGGACCTGAGAGACCACAGTATTAAACTGTAGAAGTAAACACAGATGCATTGGAGACCCTAAGATGATGGAGAAGCCAGGAGCATTAGATGTCTACCAAAGAAAGCTAAACACTGGAAGTGAGACCTGCTTAACAGAAAAGGTATATTGTAATCAATAAAGCTAAAATGGTAGAGCTATTGCAGACCTTTGGCACTGGACATGATGCTACAGAATTTGACATTGCCTGTTGGGTTTTGATCTTGCTCTTCTCAGACTCCTCACTAGGCTCCCATAGCTCCATTTTCAAATGGTAATGTATACTCTGTGTCTTCTTGGGTTAAAAGAACACACTTGCTTTTATTTTACATGGGGTTACAGTTACAGGATCTCCTTGAGTTTTAGAAAAAACTTTGATTGTGGGATATTTAAATATTGGTGAGACTTTGTAAGGCCAGAGAGACTTTTGAGATTGTGCTAAATACATTTTGCATTGCAATATGACCAAAAGCCTATGGGTCAGGCAGTAGAATATGGTAGTTATATTAGATGCCCCCATATTATTAGGCATTTGAATATTTGGTTCTCATTTGGTGTGCTGCTTAAGGTAATTTAGGAAATGTGGACTTACTGAAGGAAGTATGTTACTAGAGGATGGATTCAAGGTTTCAAAATCTAGGAGGTAGGTACCCTTATTCATTTTCTGAAACTTGCTTATGCCTTTCAATGTGTTCTCAGCTTGATGCTTCAACTGCCATGTTTCTCTACTGTGGTATTAATGGACTCTTACCCTCTGGGACCATAGGCCCAAATAAAACTTTCCTTCTTATGTTGCCTTTTGATGGCATGAATATTTTTAAACACCTACATGACAGAAACTATACTGAGTCAGAAAAGCCAATAACACAGGTGAAAACAGTTGACTTTATTGTCTATTAGCATCCCCATCAGACTTTGAAGTCTTATGTATTTACAAGAATTAGAAGTTTGTACTGAATGTCATATAGATATATGACACATGGCTACATGAATTATAGAAAATAGCCTATGGTTTGCTTCTGTAACACCATCTCAACTATCAAATACAAAAAAACAGCCTCCTGCAATTTCTCACTTAACCTAGAATTACAACATTGGAGTAAAGTTCTGCTGTATATGGTGGTTGTAAATGAATCATCCACCTGAATTACAAAATCCTCACCTGGGTAGTAAAATGCTTTTCCATGGGATGTCTGTGATGATTTTTCCTAAAAGATTATCATTTGAACTAGTACAATATAAAGATGGCCTTTCCTTTGTGTACATTTAGCCTAGTATAGATCACAAAAAAATATAAAAGAATGGAGGGAGGGTAAAGTTTCTCTATTATTTGGTGTTCCTGTCTGTGCACATGTGAGCATGTCACAACATGCATGTAGAAGTGATAGAAAAGTCTGCTTTGTTCTTCCACTACATAGAATTGATACAGGGTCATTGCACATGACCACAAGTATGTGTCCTGTTTATCCTTCATGGCAGGCTCATTTATTTTGCACCATGAATTGTGATATTCATATATTAGTGACCGTGTACAGTTTTCACATGTTAATACTCAGGCTGGACTTGAAGCAAATAGATCCTTTTTTCCTCATTTTTTATTAATAATTTTATACACTCCGTATTTTATTCTTCACCCAGCCAACCCCTGTCCACCCACTGATTGTTTCACATCCCATACCTCCTCTCCTCCCACTGTCTCCACGTGAATGTTCCTACTCCCGACCCACCTGACCTCTAAACTCCCTGGGACCTCCAGTGTCTTGAGGGCTAAGTGCATCATCTCTGAATGAACACAGACCCAGCATTCCTCTATTGTATGTGTGCTAGGGGCCTCATATCAGCTGGTGTATGTTGCCTGTTTGGTGGTCCAGTATTTGAGAGATCCCAGATGTCCAGATTAATTGAGACCGCTGGTCCTCCTACAGGGTAGCCCTCAGCTTCACTCAGCCTTCCCTAATTCACCTAATTCAACAACAGGGGTCAGCTGCTTCTGTCCATTGTTGAATGCAAATATCTGCATCTGACTCTTTCAGCTGCTTGTTGTGAACTGCTTAGAAAAGGTTAGGAAATGTGGTCTACTTGGAAGAGTTGGGTCATCTAGGTGTTGAAGGATTTGAAGTTTTAAAACCCCATGCCAGAGTCTCCAGAGTCTCTCTCTTTTTCTCTCCTTCCCTCCCTCCCCCCCCCCCTCTCTCTCTCTCTCTCTCTCAGCAGATTTCAGATCAGATATGCATGCTCAGCAACTTTTACAACACCATGCCTGCTTACTTGCCACCATGCTCTTGCTGTAATAATCATGGCCGAAACTTCTAAAACTGTAACTAGACCTCCTATTTAATGCTTTTGGCTGTAGGTTGCCTTGGTCATGATGTCTCCTAACAGATATAGAACAGTAACTAACACAGTGGAAATGCATAGGAGCTAAACAACATCCTATACAGAAAAAATATTTCTATTCCTGTTTTAAGGTATTTTTAACATATATAATAAAGAACACTATAACTTTTTAAAAATATAGCAACATTCAAGTATTTCAGGGTCTGTGTCCACATGCAAGGGTTCCTTTTGGAATTTCTATTAACTGGTTATAGCAAAAATTCCTCAGAAGTAACTTAATGGTTAAAAGAATTATTTTATTAGATTTTATTGTCAATTTTACATAAGTTTGCCTAGTAAGATATGAGTGTGGTGCTCATTACTTTTCATAGTAGTGGGCAAGTTCAATCTTAAAGATCAATACCAGTGTGTCTAGAAACAAATCTGTGGAAAAGAGAAGCCGCTATATTCAATTTAATAAGAAGTTAATAAATAGTCAATAATAATACTCAAGATGTATATGGACTTTGTTCGCCATAAACTGATGAGAAGGCCCTATTGCTGAAGACACATGCATATCTCATTGAACACAGAGAAGCCAAACTGATGCCTAAGTAGAGCCTTCACTCCTATAGACTAGCCTTCATGGAACTGGAAGTTACTTTGTGTGCAACCAGAGTAGAAAGGCAAACACTAACAGAGCTATCAGCCCTTTGCTCTACAGTGGTGACCTGCCTACATGATACACTGATTCAATGGTGACACTGCTGTGGGCCTAACCACCTGCTATATGATTAGATTTAAGCCCAGTTTCACAAGATGGAACCCATGACTGACACTGCCCATGTGGCCATAAGAGCTAGAACTAGATAGACCATAGCCCTAGAGGAAAGCCAGATATTTTTCTGCTAGACAATAGCAATGTGATGATTCCTAACTACATTCTGCTATACTCAAAGACCAGTATTGCTCAGCAATTATCAGGAAGCTTCCTCTATAGCATATGAGAACAAATACAGAAACCCACAAAAGGACAATGGACAGAGAGTAGGAGACCTTGGAATACTCAATCTTTAATGGGATATCTCCAACAAACTCCCTTTCTCAGGGCTCAGAGGACCTACAGAAGAGGAAACAGATCGATTACAACAGCCACTGAGGATGTAAGACACTAAAGAGACAATGTCTTCAAGACACAGCAGGCTGACACACATATAAATTCACAGAGACTATGGCAGCATGAACAGAACATACACAGAGCCTAGCCAGACATGGTCCCAGCACTGAGAAGAGAAATGAATGTGAGCTCCCATTCCTAACTGCATAAATCAGGGTTTTGCTGTTGTTTTGTTTTGTTTTGTTTCTGTTTGTTTTTGTTTTGTTTTGCTTGCTTTTTTGAGACAGGGTTTCTCTGTATAGCCTTGGCTGTCCTGGAATTCTGTAGACCAGGCTGTAATCGAACTTAGAAATCTGCCTGCCTCTGCCTCCCAAGTGCTGGGATTAAGGCATGCACCTCCACTGCCCAGTTTAGGGATTCTATTCCTGCACAAACATCATGACCAAGAAGCAAGTTGGGGAGGAAAATGTTTATTTGGCTTAAACTTCTGCACAGTTGTTCATCACCAAAGGAAGTCAGGACTGGAACTCAAGCAGGTCAGGAAGCAGGAGCTGATGCAGAGGCCATGGAGGGATGCTACTTGCTGGCTTGCTTCCCCTGGCTTGCTCAGCTTGCTCTCTTATAGAACCCAAGACTACCATCCCAGGGATGGCACCACCCACCAGGGGCCCTCCCCCCACCCTTGATCACTAATTGAGTAAATGCCCCACAGCGTTCATGGAGGCACTTCCCCAACTGAAACACCTTTCTCTCTGATAACTTCAGCCTGTGTCAAGCTGACACACAAAACCAGCCAGTATACTAACCAAGACCCTATCTCTCTTTGACAACCACTCACAACAGAAAAATGAATCTGGTCCAATGGTGTATCATTGGGTATATGAACCATACTTAAAGGCAGGAACTACACCCTACAAAATGGTTTAATTACCAACAAAAAAGGAACTCAGTGCAACTTTTTGGACATATTATATCTCAAACCTTTTTTTACATCACTGATATTTTATTTAAATATGATTTCCAATTTTGTGTTTAGTGTATGTCTATCGGTCTGTGTCTGTCTGTTTTTGTACCTTGAGCTGTTTCTTTATTTCATTATTCTTTTGAGAAACAATACCCAATGAAATGGAGAGGGAAATGATTACAAGCATATAACACTAAGTATAAGTGAATTTTACCATTTGGCATCATATGTTTGAGGACAGATACAATGAAAAGAGGTTCTCATTCCAAAATATGTATGTCTATCAAATGTCCCATAGAATTGTACAGGGAGCCGACCTCCTCCATGAATAAAAGTTTCAGCATGGAGTAAATAGTAAACAATGCCCATACAATTTTGAAAGAAAACATAACAAAGATACTTTTAAATTAAAAGGAAAGTTGAAGAATGAGAGAGGTAGCTCCAAGGTTAAAAGTTTTTCCAGTTCCTTCTGAGGACACTGGGGCAATTCACAACACCAACATAACAGCTCATAGCCTTCAGCAACTCCGCTGCCAGGAGACCCAATGCCCTTTTCTGGACTCTGTGGGGACAAAGCTTGTAATAGGTACACAGAAATGCACATAGATATACAAGCAGGCAAAATACCCATATGCACAAAATACTTTTTTAAGAAACTGAAACCATGGTGGTCATAATATAATTAAAGGTTGATTCCTTCATTTTTGAAGAGGTACAATGACTTTGATGTTCACCAGTATGTTCATTTCTTTCCATTAAACATTAATTTATTAATTAAATCCTTGAAGGCTTGTTTTACCTGCTGATTTCTCAAGGTGTAAATAAAAGGGTTCAGCATGGGAGCAATGGAAGTATTGAGAACAGCCACCCCTTTGGTCAGCGATGCTCTTTCGTTTGCAGAAGGTTTGACATACATGAAAATGCAGCTGCCATAAGAGATGGAGATGACAATCATGTGAGAGGAGCAGGTGGAGAAAGCCTTTTTCCTCTGGCTGGCCGATGGGAACCTCAGAATGGTGCTGATGATGCAGATGTAGGACAAGATCACTAGGGCCAGGGTGAACAGCAGAGTGATGGAGGCACAATATAGACCAAATGCCTCTAAAAGCCTTGTATCTGAACAAGACAGTTGTAACATGGGGAAGTAGTCACAGCAGAAGTGATCAATGGTATTGGAAGAACAAAAATCTAACTGGAGGATAAGCATGATTAAAGGGAAGATGCTCAGGAATCCCGCCAGCCATGAGCTGAGGACAAGGACAGTGCAGACTTTCTGATTCATGATGACAACATAGTGCAGTGGCTTGCAGATGGCCACATAGCGATCATAAGACATGGCGGTTAGAAGAAAGAACTCAGACACTCCCAGGGAAAGGAAGAAATACAACTGAGCCAAACAGTTGTTATAGGAAATGGTCTTGACTTTAGTAATTATTGACTCCAAAAATCTAGGGATGGAAACAGTGGTGAATATAATTTCTAAGAAGGAGAAATTCTGGAGGAAAAAGTACATAGGAGTCTTTAGCTGGGAGTCCAGCAAGGTGAGAGTGATGATGGTCAGGTTTCCACACACACTCAATATGTAAGCAATGAATAAAAGGATAAAAATCACAACCTGAACCTCTGGTGTGTCTGATATGCCAGAGAGCACAAACTCAGTAACCATAGTGTGGTTTCTCATACTGATTTATTGTTCATAGATCTATTGATAAAAAAGAAATCAAGATGTAAACACAACCTAAAAGGAAAAAAACTTTAAATACTGATATTTGCTACATTCCATGAAGTTAAACAATAGAACATTTCCAATTTTTCTAATCTCCTATCATCCTCTGAAACAAAAAACATCTTGCTGAAGGGAAACATTTTTGTATGTGGATGTTTAAAGCCCTCTTGAGTAATTATACACCAACAGTCTACATATAGTCCTAATGTCTATGTGTGTGACATATTTTGAATTATAGATTTATATAACAATATTTTAATAGCATCTTTATTTTTAATGTAAAACATTTTTTCTGCTTTGTCATATTGTATGCTTTCAGAACTGAATATATAACATCAAATTTCAACTTCAATACTATTTCCAGACTTCTATAGTTTAGTAGTAGAAACTGAACTCCCAATCCTATTTATTAAACCTAAGTGCTGTCATGGTTATTTTCAACATTAATATGTGTTAAAGATAAAATTATCTTGAGGACAAAAGGAACTCATATGAAGGCTTTTTTCATCTCCAAGTGAAATAGTGGCTTCCTTCTCAAAGAATTATCAGAATGAATAAAATTATGTGTTAGAATTACTTTCTCAAACCATAGAACTCTACACTGTAACCTATATGACTTTTATCAGTCCTGTTCTCTCCTGATATTTAACAGACAACACAGAGTTTGTGATGTGAGTTATCAAAGTTGTTGGACTACTTTCTGTGTTATATAGTTCAGCAAGTGATAAGAACTAAAGCTAATAACGGATGTTATTCAACTTTCTACTTTAGTCTTCCAAGTTTCCATGTTCTTACTCTTTAGGAATATACATTTTTTAATTAATAAGCCATCAAAACTGACAAATAACTGTTATGTGGTTTATATGACAGTTAAAATTTACTAAAATTTAAAATTAAGAATAATAAATATATGTCAATGATCAGTTCAGGATTGTAGCATTTTTCAGGTTAAAATAACCTTTCAATGATGGATAAAAAGCACTTTTTACAAATGTGAACCATGCTGTTTGGTATATATGGTACTATCATCAGATATAAAACCCTAAAGTAGTAAGCCATGACTTAAATTCTACCACTTAAAAGCATATAAATAAACATATTCCTATTATTCTTCAGAAGTTGGGTTTGTCATTCAGGTCACGCTTGCCTCTTTTAATTCTACAAAACTTGACATAAAAAACATACATGGTGAACTACTTGTAAGGATGCTAACAGCCTCACTTAGAAATGAAAACAAATGTAGCTTTCATCTCTTTTATCTTTTCACAGGCACAGAATGTGCTATAAACACAATGTTGTCATCCTTGGAATTGTTTAAGAAAATGAAGCAATTGATACTGTTTTAAGACACTGGAAGGTAAAACATTTTGAAGGTCTCTGGATAAGATAAAATGGAAATCTGCACAAGCATAAATACAACTTTACCTTCTCTGCAAGTCTATGAATCCTTGACACACTCAACTAAAGACAAGAAGGATACAACAAGAAGTTCACAACAAGGACATAGAGATGCTGTGACTCATCTTTCTTCAACACCAAACAATATAGAGAAACGGAGAAAAATGTGTGTCAATCAATTTATAATATGCAACCTGACTTCCCTTTGGTCAAGCAATTTTCTTAATGAGTGCATGGACTCAGTCTATGCTCAGGAGATAATTTATTCTCAATTCATTTGAGATTAGTTAAACCCAGAATGAAAATGTCCATAAAGGATCTCCTCTTTGACAGTCTTACTGATATTTTACGAATTACTAGATTTTGCCAGTGTAAGACAGAATAGGGAACAAAAAAAATCATTATGTTGATATATTCAAGTCTTGCAAGTTCAAAACACAAAATAACAAGCATTAAATCTTGTAATTAATATCCCAGTATTAAGAGCATATACTGGTATGGTGTAAGTCCTAAAGATTTTAGCAATGCCATCACTATAGCATCACCATCTGGATCCCACATAGGCGCTCTCTTGGGCTGACACCTCTCATTAACCACATCATTCCTGGGCAGACATTCTATATTCCTGTCCTGTCTAAACATGTTTCAGGACTCTAACACTACCACTCACTACCTAGTTATTAATGACCACTTTTAAGTAGCACTAAGATGAAAAATATCAAATAAGACAGAAATAAATACAAAACATACAGTATAAAAAAAGAAAGAGAACCAGGAAACTTGATATTGTAGATAAGGCTTGAGATGAGATAGAGAAAGAATTTAAGAACAGGTTTGATCTGTATTGCAATAAAGATCTCACTCATATAAGCTTCCAACTTATATAAGGAAAATCACTAAGAATTTACTGATCCTAGATAGAAAGACAAATGAAAATGCTGTAAATGTGATTCAAGAAGCTCAGTCTCCTTACCAGGCTAGCTGCCAAATACAGAGCCATAGGTCCAGGCAATGTGTAGCAAGGAAGACCCCATGAAAAGGACCTGAGAAACCACTGGGAAGTGAAACCCAGATTGCATTGGGACCCTAAGATGATAGAGAAGCCAGAAGCATGAGATAAATATCTGTGAAAGAAAACTACACACTGGAAGTAGGATCAGCCCAACAGAAAATGTATATTGCAATCAACAAAGCTGGAAGGGTAGAGCTATTCCAGCCCTTTGACATTGGACATGATGCTACAGAATTTGACACTGCCTGCTGGGTTTTGATCTTGCTCTTGAAAGGCATCTCCTGACTATGTTCCCATATCTCCATTTTCAAATAGTAATGTATACTCTGTGTCATCACACATTAGAAGAACACAACATGCTTTTATTTTACATGGGGTTACAGTTACAGGATCCCCTTGAGTTTTAGAAAAGACTTTGGTCATGGGACATTTAAACATTGGTGAGACTTTGAAAGACCACAGAGACTTTTGAAATTGTGCTAAATACATTTTGCATTGCAATATGGCCAAAAGCCTATAAGGGTCAGGCAGTAGAGTTTGGTATTTACATTATTAAGGCATTTGAATATTTGGTTTTCATTTGATGTGCTGTTTAAAGTAATTTAGGAAGTGTGGACTTACTGGAGGAAGTATGTTACTAGAGGATATAGTCAAGGTTTCAGAATCTAGGAGATAGGTACCCTTATTCATTTTCTGAAACTTGCTTATGGCTTTCAACGTGTTCTCTGCTTGATGCTTCAACTGCCATGTTTCTCCACTGTGGTATTGATAGACACCTATCTCTCTGGGACCTTATGCCCAAATAAATCTTTTCTTCTCATCATCCCTATAGCTGATCTAAAATCCACCTAACATATTCAAAGTCTACTAAACCTGTAAGAATCCAGGACAGTGGCCCCAAGGGCCACTACTCTGATTGGCCGTGATAAGAGAAACCATAATGCTGAAGACATGTGCATATCTCATTGAACACAGAGAAGCCAAACTGATGCCTAAGTAGAGCCTTCACTCCTATAGACTAGTCTTCATGGAACTGGAAGTTACTTTGTGTGCAACCAGAGAAGAAAGGCAAACACTAACAGAGCTATCAACCCTTTGCTCTACAGTGGTGACCTGCCTACATGATACACTGATTCAATGGTGACACTGCTGTGGTCTTAACCACCTGCTATATGATTAGATTTAAGCCCAATTCCACAAGATGGAACCCATGACTGACACTGCCCATATGGCCAAAGGAACTAGGACTAGACAGGCCATAGCCCTAAAGGAAAGCCAACTATTATTTCTCTGCTAGACAATAGCAGTGTGATGACTCCTAACTGTATCCTGCTATATCCTGTTGCATGTGATTTTTAAAGACATACTTTCTCCATTTAGCAGCTGCCCACCTATTGTATACAATGCCCAAAGACCAGTCTTTCTCAGCCATCTTCAGGAAGATTCCGCCTACAATAGATTAGAACAGATACAGAAACCCACAACTGGGTGATGTGCAGAGAGTAAGAGACCTTGGAACACTCTATCTTTAATGAGATGTCTCCAACAAACTTCTCTCCTCAAGGCTCTGGGAACCCTGCAGAAAAGGAAACAGAAAGATTACAAGAGCTGGCATAGATGGAAGACACTAAGGAAACAACATCTTCAAGACACAGCAGGCTGACACACACATATAAACTTGCAGAGACTGTGGCAGCATGAACAGAGCCTACAGACAGCCTAGCCAGACTGAGAAGAGAAGTGGCCATGATCTCCATCCCTAAACAAGAGGCTATCTCCACTTGACAACCACTCACAAAGGACAAACAAATCTACACTGATGGAATATCATTGGTTATATGAACCACACCTAAGGGCAAGAACCATGCCCTACAGTAAATGGTCAACAAAAAGGAACTCAATATGATTTTTGGAGATATTTTATCTCAAAGCTTTTTGTGGAACTTTTTTTTTTTGCAAATTTGATATTTAAATATGGCTTCCAAATTCATGTGTTTAGTGGGGTGTGTGTGTCTCTGTCTGTCTGTGTCTGTCTGTCTTTGTATCTTGAACTGTTTCTTTTTTTTAATGTTAGTTTTGTTCTATTCTGGTTGGATGATTGGTTGATTGGTTGTTTGTTTGGTTGGTTGTTTGTTTGGTTGTTTGGTTGGTTGGTTGGTTGGTTGGTTGGTTGGTTGGCTGTTTGGTTGGTTGGTTGGTTGGGTAGTTGGTTGGTTGGTTTGATGACCTGTTTGTTTTCAAAGCAGAGAGAGAAAGAATGCCTGAAGTTATATAAGCAGGAAAGTAGGGAAAAATCTTAGAGGAAATGAGGACCATGATAAGAATATGTTGTAAGAAAAAAACCTATTGTCATTAAAATATTAATAAATAAGCACATGAACTTTGCATTAAGGAGACAAACAATCAACGCACTAATAGGCATTTAAAGGGGTTTCTGGTGTTGGATTTTAATCTTAATTTCCTTAGTCTTCAGGTTTTTTAATGGAATAATTTCAATAGATTTTCTGAGAATTCAGTGACATTATATAAATAATTGTTCATTATGTAAGTGTTGCATACAGGCTCCAAAAAAATTGCTGTAGTGATTTTGTAATTTTTCCTTCAAATGAATTAATTCTTAACTTGGGGAAGGATGTTCACAGTGGCTGTAATTTATAAAAGGTACTGTTTATTCTAATTACTGCAAATTTAATCTTTGGCTTTTCAACATTTTTATTATTATTCATAAACTAGGCATTATGTATCAGAGATCTTATGTACTATTCACTAATTCATGTAGCTATCAAATGTCAAATATCTTAGATCTGCTATGAAAATGTGTATTATCTATTCTAAAAAAATCTTTTATACCATGTGCTTGAATTAAACACAGGCATAGAGTAATTTCTACCTTTTAATCAGTAGGAAGCTAGTTTTTATATACTAAAACAAAATATACAATTCAATGTAATTTTAATATATCATTTCACAATATAGTTTGAGGTAATTTTCTTACCTTGATAAAAGTTATGCTATTAATTTTAAAATATAACTTTCAAATAAGAATTCAAATAGAGTCATAGGTGGACCATAAAACTCCCAGAAGACATTGATTGTTAAATGAAAATTTCCCTACAAGGCATCAGATCTCTCTCTCTCTCTCTCTCTCTCTCTCTCTCTCTCTCTCTCTCTCTCTCTCTGTGTGTGTGTGTGTGTGTGTGTGTGTGTGTGATTTATTGACAAGAGTGAGCCCCAAAGTCCACATAACTAAACAGGCTATTACCATTTCTCTTGGTCATCCAACATAATACATGGTGAGAATTCCAGCTCTGAGGACACATCACACCTTGACTACAGGCACTGCAGGAAATAGAGAAAACAATCTCAAGACACCCAGGGAATTTTCTTCTGGCTACAAGTTTTCATCGTGCTGGAAAGTTCTATATAGACTGCTAGGGAGCAAACAGATCGGTGACCTTACCTAGTGATACACACTGTATGCTGTGATACTGTATACTATACAAAAATGTGTCCATGTGTGCAATAGCAGCAAGATTGTTTGAGATAAGTAACCAGTTTATGAATGGATTAGGGCCCTGCTTCACAGGACAAAATTATATATTTTTGCTGTAAACCTTGATAAAAACCCATAGATAGGAAGGTCATAGGTCCAAGTTGTTTTAAATGGCCACACCATCAAGTACCTTCTAAATCAGTGATTTCTCAGCCTTCCTAATGCTGTGACCCTTTAATACAGTGGCTCACATTGTGGTGAACCCACCCATAAGAGGTTTTTTTACAAAAAAAAAGAATATTTTTACTACCTCATAACTGTAATTTTGCTACCATTATGAATCATAATGTAAATTTCTGTATTTTCCAATGGTCTTAGGTAACCCCTGTGAAAGGATCATTTGATCCCCAAATGACCCTTATTTTGAGAACCTCTGTTCTAAATGTTTATGTTTATACCCATAGAATTAAGTTCTTAGTCTTTGTCAGAAGAGCTTCTTTTGTAAGTGAGTGAGTGTCAGTGGAGAGATGCAGAACTGGCCAAAGTGCAGAGAGTGACAGGGTGCTCAGACAGAAATAGTCATCTCTTTTATCCACCCTCCATCAAGGTTCACTGAACACCAAGAAAGAAGAGGTGGAAAGGCAGGAAGGGGAGAGTGGGCAGGTGGAGGAGCACCCGGGGTGGAGGAGTACCTCATAGAGGTAGGGGAAGGGAAATGGGATAGGGAGGTTCGCAAGGGAAGACTTGGAGAGGCAATAACATTTGAAATGTAAATAAAGAAAATATCCAATAAAAGGGAAAAAAGAATGTAAGAACCAGAAGACGGGAGGCATGCTATGAGTACCATCTGCTGGACATAACATGTCTACCACACTCACGGGGTCACAGGAGCTGTGCTGATCTGCACAAGGTCTATACAAGATAAAAACAATCAAAATTCCAGCACAGAGAAAGCAGATGCTCTCCAGACTCCTCCCCTTACTGAGGAGCTATTGGCATTGTATATTTAGTAGCATTTATAGTTTATTTAGTAGAGATTCATTGTTTTATGAGGATATAGGCACTAGTAAGTTCCCCATATACCAGAAGGTGACATCACATCTACAAACATATGGGAAGCACTAGGTGGCTTATGAACAAACAAACAAAACATGGGATGGTGAGGTTGGGAAGAAGTGATTTGGAGAAGCTGAGGGTAGATATAATTCATTGTAAACACAGGTTAAATCTTAAAAAGTGAAAAAAAATAAGTTAAGCTGTTACCTAGTAAATTAAGGCTGAAATCAGAATCTCTATAGTCTTCTGTATGTTTAATACATGGATATATATTATGATCCATGCAATTTTATAGCATCCAAAATGGCTATAGTAGTGATAGTATCAGCTTATGACTATGACTGAAATGATTCTGTATCTTAGTTTTCCCATTTTATAGAAAGTATTTGTATTAATTTGGCTGAAGAGATGAAAAAGCAAAACTTTAAAAGGAAGAGAGTAAGACAGAAGGCATTTAAAATTATTTGGCATGTTTTTACATACATTCCACGTAGCGTGAGATGCTTAATGTATGATCTTTTCTCTTCCACCTGCCCAGGGGACTAATTTATTTTAATAAATTTGCAGTCTACTTGGCTTTAGAGATGCTCAGTGGTTAGGAGTGCTTGCTGTACAATCATGAGGAGCGGAGGAGTCTGGATATCAATAGCCACATAAAGCCTGAGCACAGTCCCTTGCTTACCTATAACCCAAGAACTGAAAGCAAGAGAAACAAGTGGAAACTGAAACAAGGGGACAGAAACAAAATCAACTGGGCTTGTTGATGGAGATCCTAGCTGAACTGCAAGTTCAGTGAGAGTCTTCCTCAAAGGAACAAGGCAAGAGGGATAGAAGGAGACGCCAGTACTGTCCTCTGGCCTCCAAACACACAGGCGCGCACGTTCACACATATGTACATGTGTGACTATAACACAGGCACATAACACCAAATGTAAGCAAATTTTACCATTAGCATCAAATGCTTGGACACAGAGATACAATGAAAACAGGTTCTTATTCCAAAATACGGGTATCTGTCAGATGTTCCATGACATTTTACAGTGATCCTACCTCCTCAATGATGGAATGTTTCAACACTGAGTAAACAGCACACAATACTCACACAGTTTTAAAGGGAAACATAACATGGTTACTTTCAAATCACAAAGAAAGTTCAGGGATTAGAGAGGAGGCTCTGTTCTCTCTGAATACACTGGTGTAATTCACAGCACCAACATAATGGCTCACAGCCTTCAGCTACTCCACTTCCAGGAGACCCAATGCCCTTTTCTGGACTCTGTGGATACAAGGTTTGCAATAGATACCCAGCAATGTACACAGGTATACAAGCAGGCAAAATATCCATACATACAAAATACTTTTTTAAGAAGCTAAAGCCAAGGTACTCATAATATAATTAAAGCTTGGTTCCTCCTTTTTACAACATCTATTTTATATAACTTACATTCATGTATGAAATATGTATATAGAAAGCTATTATATCTTGCTACAAGATAAGCATTGTATAATATATAACATAATTACATATTATATATAGTTATATCATGCATACTTATAAAGCTATTCTTCAATTTCTTAAAATACTGATGTGTGAATTAACTTTTGGTTTAGTTGTGAAAGTAATATTTGATTAGACATATTAAAATCCTTCTCGCTTAAGAACTCAAACTTCATTTGAAATAAAGACCGCAGGTAGGAAACACAAAGTGTTATTTGTCCCAGTCGTCTAGAGCAGTGGTTATCACCCTAATGATTCCTCCATTTTTGAAGGGGCACAATGACATTTATGTTAACCAGTGTGTTCATTTGTTTCTATTAAACATTACTTTGTTAATCAAATCCTTGAAGGCTTGTTTTACCTGCTGATTTCTCAAGGTGTAAATAAAAGGGTTCAGCATGGGAGCAATTGAAGTATTGAGAACAGCCACCCCTTTGGTCAGCGATGCTCTTTCATTTGCAGAAGGTTTGACATACATGAAAATGCAGCTGCCATAAGAGATGGAGATGACAATCATGTGAGAGGAGCAGGTGGAGAAAGCCTTTTTCCTCTGGCTGGCCGATGGGAACCTCAGAATGGTGCTGATGATGCAGATGTAGGACAAGATCACTAGGGCCAGGGTGAACAGCAGAGTAATAAACGCAAAGTAGAAGCCGATTGTCTCTAAAAACCACGTGTCTGAGCAGGAGAGCTGTAGCATGGGGAAGTAGTCACAGCAGAAGTGATCGATGACATTCGAAGCACAAAAATCTAACTTGAGGAATAGCATGAGCAGTGGGAAGATGGTCAGGAATCCTCCCAGCCATGAGGCGAGGACAAGGACGGTGCAGACTTTCTGATTCATGATGAGGGTGTAGTGCAGTGGCTTGCAGATGGCCACATAGCGATCGTAAGACATGGCGGTTAGAAGAAAGAACTCAGACACTCCCATGGAGATGAAGAAAAATAACTGAGCCAAACAGTTGTTATAAGAGATTGACTTGACTTTAGTAATTATTGAGCCCAAAAATCTAGGGATGGAAACACTGGTGAAGATGATTTCTAAGAAGGAGAAATTCCGGAGGAAAAAGTACATAGGAGTCTTTAACTGGGAGTCCAGCAAGGTGAGAGTGATGATGCTTAGGTTTCCACACACACTCAATATGTAAGCAAGGAATAAAAAGATAAAAATCACAACCTGAACCTCTGGTGTGTCTGATATGCCCAAGAGCACAAACTCAGTGATCACAGAGTGGTTTTTCATGCTAGTGTATTGCCCAAAAATCTGTTAATTAAAAAATTTAAGCCAGGCGATGGAGGAGCACACCTTTAATCCCAGCACTCTGGGAGGCAGAGGCAGGCGGATTTCTGAGTTCGAGGCCAGCCTGGTCTACAGTGTGAGTTCCAAGACAGCCAGGGCTACACAGAGAAACCCTGTCTTGAAAAACCAAAAAAAAAAATTAGTTGAAGAAAATTGAAGTTTAAATGTTGATATTACAATATCCAATGAAGTGAAATAATGGCTGTTCATTCCTATTAACCAGAAATCATCTCGTTAAATGGAAAAATATTTGTAAGGGGATATACAAAGCCCCTTCAACAATTATACAGAAAACTCTATATACAGTCATAATTTCTATACATGTAGGGTACCTTTGAACTATAGATTTATGTAACAATATTTTAATAATATCTTCATTTCCAATATGAAACAAGTTTTCTGACTTCACATGTTATATGCTTTCTAGACTGAATATATAACATTTGATTTCAATTCTAATACTACTTTAAAACTTCTTTAGTTTATTGGTAGAAACACAAACATATTTGCTAAACCTACATGCTGTCACGGTTATTTTTAACCTTATGTGTTGTTTTTATAATTTTTTGCTATGCGCCCAGCCTTTAGTGGCTGAGCCAGCTCTCCAGCCAGTGTGGATTGTTTTTAAATGGCCAAGGAAGTAAATGTGTTTGCAAATACCAAAAGTGAGACCAGATTTTCTTTTATTATAAAAACAAATAAAGCTGGGTGATGGTACTACAAGCATTTAATCCCAGCACTCAGGTGGCAAAAAGAGGACAATCTCTATGAGTTCCAGGCCAGCCTGGCCTACAGAACTAGTTCTAGGACACCCAGGCTTACACAAAGAGACTCTGTCTCGAACAATCAAACAAAATAAAACAAGCCAAAAACAAATAAGTTGGGCTGGAGAGGTGGCTCAGTGGTTAAGACTGCTCTTCCAGAGGTCCTGAGTTCAATTCCCAGAAACCACATGGTGACTCACAACCATCTGTAATGGGATCCAATGCACTCTTCTGATGTGTGTGAAGAAAGCTACAGTGTATTCACTACATTAAATAAATAAATACAGAAATACATAAATATTAAAAATATAAATAAAAATAAATTTTGATTTGTGACAATTAAAACATGGACCAGGAAAAATAACTAAACAGAGCCAGGTATCAATAACTATTTTCTATGAATTCAGAAACACGTGTTATTTTAACATTTTTTTACTTAGTTTATTTGTGACTTGATATCTAAACTTTCTTGAGGACATAAGGAATTCATACAATTTTTTTTATCTCAGAGTATAATAGGGCCATCCTCCTCAAAGAATTATCAGAATAAAATTATCTATAGGATTGACTTTCTCAATTGGAATACCCAAAACATAATCCACACATCAAATGAGGTACAAGAACGGAGGAGTGGCCCCTGGTTCTGGAAAGACTCACTGTAGCAGTATAGGGCAAAACCAGAACAGGGAAGTGGGAAGGGGTGGATGGGAGAAAAGGGGGAGGAAAGGGGGCTTATGTGACTTTCGGGGAGTGGGGGGCCAGAAAGGGGGAAATCATTTGAAATGTAAATAAAAATATATCAAATAATAAAAAAAAAAGGATTGACATTCTCAAACCACAGAGCTCTACACTGTATGCTATAAGACTTCTGTCTGTCAGTCCTGTTCTCTCCTGATATTTAACAGACAACACAGAGGTATCAATGTTGCTGTACTAGTTCCTGTGCTGTGCAGTACAGCAAGTCATAAGAACTAAAGCTGATGATGGTATTATTCACCTTCCTACTTTAGTCTTCTGAGTCTCCATGTTTTTTTCTCTATAGGAATATACATCTTTTCCATCAATATGTCATCAAAACCAACAGAAAACTGTTACATTGTTTACATAATAGTTAAAAAATACTAAAATGTAAAATTAACATATGAAAATATTCAAATAATAATTTGGGAATCCTTCCTTTTTCCAGTAAATCAAACCTTTCAGTGATAAAGATGCATTTGTTCACAAATATGAAACACGCTATATGGAATATATGGTAATATCACTCAGATATAAAACCCTACAGTAGTCAGCCATGACTTAAATTCCATGCCACTTAAAAACATAAAAATAAACATACTTGTAATATTCTTTAGAAAACAGTTTTGACATTTGCTCTTGCCTCTGTATATTGCACTGAAGCCTGCCATGCTAAAAGGTACATGGAGAATGTACCCTTCTAAGTTTGTTAACAGCCTCACTTAGAAATGAAAATAAATGTATCTTTAATCATTTTTATCATTCCACAGGAACTGGGTGTGCTATAAATATACTATAGTCATCTTTGGATTCTTTTTTTTTAATTCTTTAAGAAAATGAAGCAACTGGTGTTTTTTTTTAAGACAAAGAAAGTGAATTGAAGGTCTTTAGATAAGATAAAATTAAAAACTGCACAAACATAAATATAACTTTACCTTTTCTGGACCGTCTATAAATCCCTGACACACTCAACTAAAGACAAGAAGGGTGCAACCAGAAGTTCAAGACATGGATGAGGTGACATCATGACTCATCTTTCTTGAAAACCACACAATATAGAGAGACAGAGATGAAAAGTGTACCAATCAACTGATAACATCCAACCTGGCTTCCCTTTGGTCAAGCAATTTTCTTAATGAGTGCATGGACTCAGTCTATGCACAGGAGATAATTTATTCTCAATTCATTTGGGATTAGTTAAACCCAGGACTAAACTGCCCTACCATGTTCTCCTCTTTGGCAGTCTTACTGATATTTTATAATTAATAAGTTCTGCAAGTACAGAAAAAGAATTGAGAACTAAAGGAACATTGCATCGATATCTCCAAAAGTTAGGATTGTATCTTGTTCTTGTTTTTTATTTTATAATTTCAAGACTGATACTTGCTCCATCATGTGAGATACAGAGCCACAGAGACCTATCCTTGCCCTACCCTAACAGCTACACATTTTCTTCAAATCTTTTGTTTAATGTAAAGAAGATACTATATATTACACCAAACTGTTTATATGTATTACATAATGACACATTCAGATATTTTATTGTTTTTTATGTACTTTATTGTATTTTATACAGTATACAAATACAGACATGATGAGATTTTATTACACAAAAATGTTCCACAGATTTCCTAACCCAGAATGCTGGAACTCAATCTACCTCAAGACAAAGCTATACCACCTTAGGGCATATAGCCAAAAGAGGCTCCATCATAACACAAGGAGACTTGTTCATCCATGTTCACAGCAGCTTTATTCATAATAGCCAGAAACCAGAACAACCTAGACATCTCTCAACTGAAGAATGGATAAAGAAATTTTGGGTACATTTACACAATGTATTATTATTCACCTGCTTTAAAAAAAATGGCATCATGATATTTGTAGGCAAGTAATTGGAACTAGAAGATAATTATCCTGAGTGTGGTAACCCAGACCCAGAATATGGTATGTACTCATAAGTGGATATTAACTGTTAAGTAAATGATAATCAAGCTGCAATCCATAGACTCAGAGAAGTTATGTAAAAAGGGGGGCTCTAGTAGTAGGATGTATGGATCTCTTTGGGAAGAGGAAATAGAATAAATTTTGTGGGTAGACTGGTGGTGAGTGAGGACAGAAGCAGGAAGGATCAGGTTGGGGAAGGAGTTAAGGGAGAGAGTTCAGGGAAAGGCAACTGAAACTGGGGTCATTTGGGGGGAGGCAGGCATGGAAACCTACCATAGTCAAAACTTCTTGAAATCTATGAGGATGGCCATAGTGAAAACTCCTTGGATATGAAGTAATGGAAGATATGGAGTCTGAAATGGTCATCTTTTGTTGCCAAGCAAGGCTTCAGTGATGGCAGCAGGTTGCATTCAGTTGAGCTATTGACCAAGGAGGACCCATGGAGTTTCCTAAACAACCCAGGATGATACTAGGAAAAAGAGCTACTCTCTGCAAAACTGAGGCCCCATTGCTAAGAACTTCCACACAACTCATTGGAGAGGTCAGACTGGTGACTACATGGAACCTTCACCCTGACATTCTAGTCTCTTTGGCAGAAGGCTATGGAACAAGAAACCAGGACACCAACCCAGTCACAAATCTCTTGACCAACAATATGTCCTGACTGCAAAAATTGCTGGAGCAATGGTGTCACAGAACCTTTCAGAGTGGCCAACCTATGTTGGGTTTAACTTGAAGTCCACACTACAAGGAGATGGGGTGCACGTCCTATGCTATCTGGATGGTCAGAAACGAGAGAGTAGATAACCCAGAGAACTAGTCAGGCAAAAAAAAAAAAAATCAATGAAATTATTCCTAGTGATATTCTGCTATACTCATAGGTTGGTCCTTGTCCAGTTGTCATCAGAAAGGCTGTCACCAGTGCAGCAGAGGGAACCTGGTGCAGACACCCACAGCCAGACATTATGTGGAGAGTCTAAATGGGGGGGGGAGGGTCTCCATTAGGTTCCTCCCCTCGGACATCAGGGAATTCTACAGAAGAAGGAGTCAGAGAGGATGGACACCATGAAAATGTGTCCAACTTAATCAACTAAACAGGGTTCATATGGGCTCACCAAAACTGAAAAGGTAATCATGAGCCTGCAAGAGTTTGAACCAACTCCTCTGCATATATGTTATGGCTGTTAGCTTAGTAGTTTTGTGAAACTCCTAATAGTAGAAATGAGTGTCCCTCTGACTCTTCTGGCTACTCTTGGGACTCTTTTCCTCCTATTGGGTATTGGGTTGCCTTGTGCAGCCTCAATCTGAGGTCTTTTGCCTTATCTAATTGTATCTTTGATGTACTCCTCCTCTTCTTCCTCCTCTTCCTCTCTCTCTCTCTCTCTCTCTCTCTCTCTCTCTCTCTCTCTCTCTCTCTCTCTCTCTCTCCATAATTGGAACTCCCTCTGTAGACCAGGCTCCCTCTGTAGACCAAGCAGAGATCTGCTTGCCTTCCGGCTGTCTCCACCTTTCTTTATACGCATGCCCCATCATGCCCAGTTGTGGGGCTGAGACTAAACCCAGGTTTTGTGTTTGCTAGACAGGCACTCCAAAATAAGCTACATTCCTGTGTCTGATTTCTCTCACTTCCTCTGAATCAATCAAATGTAGGGCCTCATGCAAGAGCTGTATGTCAAGCCTGTGTTAGTTTTTGTTGTTGTTGTTTCTTTGTTTTGGGGTTTTTGTTTTGTTTTGTTTTTCCTTTTTGGTGGGAGTTGTAGTTTCCTTTTCTCTTCTGGTTTGAGATAAGATCCTATTATATACAGCTGTGGCTGGCCTGGAACTTGTTATGTAGACCAGTGACCTTGAACTCAAAGATCTTGCCTCTGCCTCCTGAGTGCTGGGATTAAAAGTGTGCTTTCAGCTCCTTTGTCGAAGATCAAGTGATCATAGGTGTGTTGGTTCATTTCTGGGTCTTCAATCCTATTCCATTGATCCGCTTGCCTGACATTGTACCAATACCATGCAGTTTTTATCACTATTGCTCTGTAGTAAAGTTTAAAGTTTGGGATACTGAATCCCCCTGAAGTTCTTTTACTGTTGAGAATAGTTTTAGCTATCCTGGGTTTTTTGTTATTCCAGATGAATTTGAGAATTGCTTTTTCCAGCTCTATGAAGAACAGGGTTGGGATTTTTATCGGGATAGCATTGAATCTGTAGATTGCCTTTGGCAAGATAGCCATTTTAGCTATATTAATCCTGCCAATCCATAAGCATGGAAGTTTTTTCCATTTTCTGAGATCTTCTTCGATTTCCTTCTTCAGAGATCTGAAGTTCTTGTCATACAGGTCTTTCACTTGTTTGGTTAGAGTCACCCCAAGATACTTTATGCTGTTTGTAGCTATTGTGAAGGGAGTCATTTCCCTAATTTCTTTCTCAGTCTGCTTATCCTTTGAATATATAAAGGCTACTGATTTGCTTGCATTGATTTTGTAGCCAGCCACTTTGCTGAAGTTGTTTATCAGCTGTAGGAGTTCTCTAGTAGAGTGTTTAGGGTCACTTAAGTATACTATCATATCATCTGCAAATAGTGATAGTTTGACTCTTCCTTTCCAATTTGTATCCCTTTAAGCTGAACGCATCCAGTGGAAAAAAGATAGTCTTTTCAACAAATGGTGCTGGTTCAATTGGAGGTCAGCATGCAGAAGAATGCAAATCGATCCATTCTTATCTCCTTGTACTAAGCTCAACTCCAAATGGATCACGGACCTTCACATAAAACCTGACACACTGAAACTAATAGAAAAGAAACTGGGGAAGACCCTTGAGGACATGGATACAGGGGAAAAGTACCTGAATAGAACACCAATAGCTTACGCTCTAAGATCAAGAATTGACAAATGGGACCTCATAAAACTACAAAGTTTCTGTAAAGCAAAGGACACCATCAAAAGGACAAAACGTCAACCAACAGATTGGGAAAGGATCTTCACCAACCCTAAATCTGACAGAGGGCTAATATCTAATATATATAAAGAACTCAAGAAAGTAGAACCCAGAGAACCAAATAACCCCATTAAAAAGTGGGGTACGGAGCTAAACAAAGAATTTTCACATGAAGAACTTCGGAGAGCTGAGAAACACCTTAAGAAATGTTCAACATCATTAATCATTAGGGAAATGCAAATCAAAACAACCCTGAGATTTCACCTCACACCAGTCAGAATGGCTAAGGTCAAAAACTCAGGAGACAGCAGGTTTTGGCAAGGATGGAGAAAGAGGAACACTCCTCCACTGCTGGTGGGATTGCAAGATGGTGCAACCACTTTGGAAATCAGTCTGGCAGTTCCTCAGAAAACTGGGCATGACACTTCCTGAGGACCCTGTTATACCACTCTTGGGCATATACCCAGAGGATTCTTCAGTATGCAATAAGGACACATGCTCCACTATGTTCATAGCAGCCCTATTTGTAGTAGCCAGAAGCTGGAAAGAACCCAGGTGTCCTTCAACAGAGGAATGGATACCAAAAAAATGTGGTGTATTTACAAAATGGAGTACTATTCAGCCATTAGAAACAATGAATTCATGAAATTCTTAGACAAATGGATGGAGCTGGAGAACATCATACTAAGTGAGGTAACCCAGTCTCAAAAGATCAATCATGGTATGCACTCACTGATAAGTGGATATTAGCCTAGAAACTTTGAATACCCAAGACATAATCCACATATTAAATGATGTCCAAAAAGAATGGAGGAGTGGCCCCTGGTTCTGGAAAGACTCAGTGCAAGAGTATAGGGGAATACCAGAACAGGGAAGCGGGAAGGGGTAAATGGAGGAAAGGGGGAGGGAAGACGGCTTATGGGACTTGCAGGGAGTGGGGACCCAGAAAAGGGGAAATCATTTGAAATGCAAATAAAAAATATATCAATTAAAAAAAAGCAAAAAAAAAAAAAGTGTGCATGTGTCATTATGCCTGACTCTGCCTATAGTCTTGAAATCCCACCAGGAAAAAAACCAGAACTTGCCTGGTGTGATAGCACACATCTTTAATCCCAGCACTCAAGAAGCAAAGGAAAAACCCCACTGAAGATCAGCAGTGGCAGAAGGCAGAGGGCCATCACAGAGAAAGACTTGGGCAATGAATTTTTCAAAGAGGAGAAATATGAACAAGCAACTGAATGCTACAGCAGAGGGACAGCAGCGGACAGCACCAACGCCCTACTCCCAGCTAACAGAACAATGGCCGGTCTCAAGATTCAGAAGTATGAAGAAGCTTAAAGAGACCGCACACAAGCTATCTTACTAGATGACTCATATTCAAAAGCATTTGCGAGAAGAGGAACCACAAAAAAGTTTTTGGGAAAGATCAGTGAGGCCAAGCAAGATTTTGAAACTGTTTTACTTCTGGAACCTGGAAATAAACAAGCAGTGACTGGGCTTTCCAGAATTAAAAAGGAATTAATTGAGAAAGGGCATTGGGATGATGTCTTTCTTGACTCCACACAGAGACACAATGCAGTGAAGCCTGTAGACAATCCTCCTCATCGTCGTGGGTCACCTAAAGCATTCAAGAAGGATTTTATTGAAGAAACCGGCAATTTGATAGAGACTGTTGATGCACTTCTGCCACTGTCCCCAAGAGTGATCAAGCAACAGCGTCTGTGGGCACTGGAAGCAAGAAGAATTCAAGCCAGGAGGCCTCTTTGCCCGCATGGGTGCTCCAAGAGCTAAAGTGTTGAAAATAGAAGCAGTCAGTGGCACTTCAGCCCCACAAGCACAGGTGGACGTGAAGCAGGATGAGCATCAGCCTGTGAGTGAGGCCTCTGTGGGGGTAGAGCAGACCCAGGTCAGTTGGCCACTGTGGTTTTGCCTCCAGTTCCTGCCAACTCCTTCCAGCTCCAGTCTGATTTCAGACAGTTGAGAAGTTCCCCAGAGATGCTGTCTCAGTATGTAAAGAAAATCGAACCATCTTTATATCCGAAGTTGTTTCAGAAAAACCAAGATCCACATGTATTCAATCAAATCAGTAAAATTTCACAAAACTTTTACATTGAGAAGGAGAAGCCAGTGCTCATCTTTGAAGTCTTAGAAAGATATTCTCACCTGAGGTTTGGCATGGCAGTGATGTTTATGTCAGGACCTGAGAGAAAGCTCACAAATGTATTATTCAATCACTTAGAAAAATCAGGGGGGGAGGCACCTTGCTCAGGTGAATCCCTCTGGCATCCGGAGGCCTCTGGCGGGAGCCTTCCAGTTGCCACGGCTGGATCAGAAGCAGCCTGGGCCACGCTCCCATCCCCAAGCAGTGCAGAGGGCCAGCGGTTCATCTGGAGGCAGGCTGCAGGGACACATCTTGCAAGGGTGAGTCCTGCAATGACAACAAGACCAACTAACACCAGTGAGATCTAGATGGCAAAAGACAAATGTAGGAACGTTACTAACAGAAATCAAGGCAATATGGCAGCATCTGAACCCAATT